>NC_047103.1:101923935-101991373 GCF_902500255.1 Thalassophryne amazonica
CCCAATCCCCCGGTGTCCAAACATATACCCCTGCATCTTGAACGTGGTGTATGTACAGAAAAGGGGCTACAGATTCAAAATAAGATGGGGACCTAATTATGTTGACCCATTACAAGGAATGTATGTGGATATTTGGCTCGGATCTTTCCAGATTTGGACCAGTAGTCCCTACATGTTCAAAAGACTTAAAAAAAAAAGAGGCACAATCAACTTTTTATTTGATTGAGAACCAAACTGTGCCAATATGTACGACAGTACAGTACCTTGACATCGAAAAAGGTGGAAGTGTTCCGCCTATTAGAAGTGGATGGCGAACCAGAGTACTAGTGGGGCTTTGGCAACCCCCAAAGGCTATACTGATACGACTTGGTATAAAGTCGGGAAGAGTATTATTTCGGAGATCGACTCCTCTGTACTCTGTGATGGCGCAGTATGTCTACAATGGAGCGGCATATTGGAACGCCTATGAGGATATCTTGCACCTACGTAGAGAATTGAATCCTGCATCATCACAGTGTTTCTTCACACCCCAGGGACCACCGCCTGAAATGAAGGAGGTGACAGTTGTCACTTGGCAATGGGCGTGGCGATTAGACTCCCGTGGCCATCTCCCTTGTTAAACATTCTTCTTCAGCAACGAGCATCAAGTGTCCCTGATGAGAGCACGAGACAAACAACAGCACCTAAGATCATCTATCTCCGAGATGGGAGAACCACAGGAAGACAACGTAATCACCACGCAACCTCGAAGGATCAACGACAGACCAAGAGAAAGAGAATCTGGCATAGAAATGCCACTACTGCAACAACCTCAAGGGCAGGAGCCGCTGCCACAAGTACCAAGTGAATTCTACTACGAAAATGTTGGAATAAGGCAGCAGCAACAGCAGCAACAAAGCTGGCCGTGGAAGAAAAAGTGCCTCCAATGTTGGAGTTGGATGGCCCGACTTACAGCATTATTAGTCGGCATTGCTGTACTTCTATCTTTCCTGTACCATTATGGTAGTACGCCCTGGACCTTAACCCATATCAGGGTCCAGTACGCAACAACTAAAACTTTTCAACAGACATGTTGGGGAGTTGAATCAAGAAACACCTACATGATATGGGACCAGAATTCTACAGAGACATGGGCAAAGATGAAGAACCTAACTCAGCAGATGCAAAAGAATAAGTGGCTGCAATACTTGAACGACAGTGGGGAATTTCCAACCGTCACTACCAATCACAACCTGACCACCGGAGCAGAAATCCTTCAAAACCTACAAGTGAGGGAGAAAGAGATAATCGTGGCGACCATCTTACGGCTAAAACAGAAAGAGCGAAGAGAAGTAGGCTGATTTGGATAAGACCTGAACCTGGCGAGCCAGCCTGGTATTGCTCATGGGGATGCAGAGTACTACTGGGCTATCGAGCAGGATATTGGGAGAAAGAAGCTGTTTTTCCAGCGTTACCAAGACATGATGTTTGCAGAATGATAATGCCTACCTGGAAACATTGGGGAAATTACAACCTCACCTGTGACAACACCCGCAGCAGAGTGCCGAGAGTGGATACTACATCTACAATAATCCCTCCGTTGAACAACACTACCGACATGGGAACAGGAATACCAACCGTCATCTCACCAGAAGGATTGGTGGGATCCACAAAGATATCACCAACACAGAGAGGAACTAAATTACTCCCCGCATCGCCAACACAAGATACCCAGCGAGTATTAGAACCAAAAGTTAAAATTATTGATAATGAAGTTAGAAAGAGATGGAAGGAGCTTAATGATTATTGTGTAAAAGAAAAAGTAGCAAAATTAGATAGATGTTATTGGAATCGACCTATTGGATGTAAATCTCAAAACTACATGGTGCTTACACCAGTTATTGATTTGATAGACAGGATTATTTGGAGACAAGTACAAGAAGCAAAACATGATGAATGGCTTAACGACACCTTTCCGTGGGTCTGGAGCGTTTCACTGAGACATTTTGAGGGGAATTTTCCAAAATCTATGGAAGCTTACATGAGACCGAATACCATAGTAGTTTGGCTGAAGGTTCTGGTAAATCCCCCCGATGTCCCATAGACCAGATTAAAACAGGGAATTGGCTAAGATGGGTATATAATTGTACAAAGTTGTTACAAGTTCCAACCATTAAGGGGACCCTTCAAGCATGGCAGGAAGGAGTTAAGCGTAGTGAGGACGTTACCTGGTGGGGAATGGAGAAATTTGAAATTGAAGATTGGGTATTCCCCTGTTTAGATCAAAGTAATAATTATTGGGTTAAATATCAATACATTGCCACGGTCAACTCCAGAGATAGAGCTACTTGGTCTAGTCTACTTTGGAGACCAAATCCTTATGTTACGCTACGGCCATGGAAAATGATTTGTAATAAGCTTAATACTACATGCACAATAAGCCTTGCCCGCCAAAATTGTAGAAATGTTCCTGGCTGGGAGGAATATTGTGATGCTTACTATGACGGCGAGTACGACACCTATGGCCATCAAACAGTTTGGGAGAAGAACGGTGCTGGCGAATGGATAAGAGCTTTTCCACCCAACGTTGGCTGTGCCAAGGCTGTCCTGGGACATGGAATGTCGAAAAGGAGGCAGGTCCTAGGTCACATAGTGCCATTTGTTGGAGATGCTGTGATAATGCTTGAAGAAGGATATGCCTTCAAGAAAAGTCTGTGTGAAGGACAAGAAATTGTCGGTTACGAATGGGTGGGGCCCAATCGGATTTACAATAATGGTACATGTGAATCACCTGCAGAACATTGGATAAGCTGTGGAAAAGGAAGAAGTCGGCATGAATGTTCTTGGTGGGAAAGAACGCAAATAATCGCTGGAGGAGCCATCACCACTTTTGCTGCAGAGACCGGAGAAGTCATCAAAGAAGGTCTCGAAGTAGTGACTGGTTGGATTGGACATTTGTTTGGATATCTTTGGCCCTATATGTTAATCATAATAGGATTAATTATTGCTGCAGTAATTGGATATGTTTTGATAAAAGGAAGTTTCGCAGCCACCCTGCGCATGTGTGGGAGGAGCACACAACGCAGTGAAATGGAGCCCCTCCTCCGTTAGGGGAGGAGCGATGGAGCCTACAAAGCTCGACGCTGAGACACGCCCTGTTCATTCTGCCTTGGGGGAGCGAAGGAGGAAGAAGCATCTACATAACAGCACACCAACTTAAGGAAATAAGTAAAAAGAATAAGAGAGCACAATGTCCAACAATACTGGCGGCATAAATGACACCATCTTCAAAGTGAGTAGAGTGGAGTTTATTGCACTACTATTAATATGGCTGCTATACTGCTGTGTCGGCCGTTGGGACTTACGACAACCACTGCGAATAGTAACGCTACTACATGGATGTGTCAGATTGGCGATCATCAATCTGCAATACGGTCAAAGTGACTTAGGGTTGTCTTTATTCATCACTCATGTCCTCGGTCGCTTTAATCTCCAGTTTGACTGTTGGGGAATATGGCAGTACACATCGATTACGATTTGGATGGTGATAGATATGACAGCAATCTTTTATGCCCCGGCAGTGATAGCTGACATTGTGTGCGAAGCTGTGATGGCCCTGACCCTATTGGCGTACATAGCTACGTTAACTGGAGCCGTAAAACGCAAGAAACCCTGGCTCTACAAACTTGGACTGATCATAATCTGGGCCTTAGGATGGGGAATATTATCATCCTTATACTGACTGTCCATGGTTAGTCAACTACTCCTGCTGTTATGGTTTACGACCTATGATGCTTGCTTCCCGCGTACAGCTTCTTCAGCTACAGCGGGAATGGTAACGTCATCACCGTCCCACTCTCCTACAGTGATCATGAGGCAGCTCTGGCGTGCATCTGAATAATCCCAACGAACTCTTTTGCTTGCTTGCAATATAATAGTTAAAAGACTAATGTTTCCTCTTACACTGTAGGGGGATATAAGATGTATTCATTGTCAAGCCACCCTGGAATAAGCGATCTACTTCTGGGAGGTAACACCGACTCTGTGGTGCCCGACATGTTATAGCAACAACTTCGCTGTTCAAGTGGCACGAGGAATAATGGGACGGAAGGATACATCTTTTGTGCCCCAGGTACCAACAGCAACATACCTGAAAATTGAGGCTGAGGCAACCGTGATTTGGCATTCTCTTTTGGTTGATCAAATACGAGCTGACACTATAGTGTCTTCAGAAGGATATACGTATTGCCCCGTGTTTTCCAAAATGTGGATGTACCCTACGGGAATAAGATTCTCCACAGCTCATCTTGCCGATGGCCGGATCGTGGCCATTGGTCCTTCATTACCACCAGCTCCACGTTCATCTCCACAGCACACTGTGGAGGTTGGAGTGCAGACCGAGGATATGAACTGGTGTTTGGAGGCCCTCACGCAGGTGTTCCTGGAGGAACACCTTCAACACCCCGAGCCTGAGGATATTCACGCTGAAGCTTCACCTCAACCGAAGGATACATCACCACGACCATCTACACCAGATGCACCGTGTTATACACCTGTGACCCCTGCTTCACCATGTGCACCATCGTTCCCTGACGGATTATCATCTCAGGAATATGAGGCGACACCATCTCCATCGGAATTACCATCACAAGCATCGCAACTGGAGGAGCAGCCTTCTGACGGCGACAGCAATCTACAGATGGGCGGAGAGGAGTACGTGGTGCTGGATGAGTGTCGTTCAACTCCAGCTCCTCCTGTTCTTTCGCTGATAGTGGATGAGAAAGAAGTGCTCACCCTTCACCCTGTCGACGACGACGGGGATGTTTTTATGGAAGTATAAAGAGAATGGCAGAGCTTCAAATCATGGAGAGGGTGTCAAGAAAGATGACTTTAAGCTTGCTTTCAGCTTGTTTTCATCTTGGAATATAATACGTGCCATTGGATTAATACACACTTTGTTGGAATAAACTGGACAGTGTTTGGTACTTTCCCGGAGTAAGTGAGGTCATACCGGACTTTTCCATTGCAGATGGGGAGGCCCATGGAATGAACTCAGTGGTGAAGACGATGGAATATGTCTGAGAATTATTTTAACATAACCAGTATGAGCAAATGAAGTATTAATGTGTTGAAAGTAATATCTAAGAATGATTCCAACATAACAAGCATGATTAAATGAACTATTAATGTAATAAAAAAGTAAGAAGTTGATTAGAAAAAGTATGTTACAAATAAGTGAATGATTATAAGAGTTGTTTTTCATAAAGGGTGCAGTCAGAAGAAAGAGGAACTGAAATAAGTTGTTTTTAGTGCAGAGTCAGAGAAAGAGGAAGTTAGTGATGTCGCAAGCGAGGCCAGAAGAGCTGATGATAAAAACAACTGAAAATGATTAAGATGTGATAAGATATGAAATGAATAATAAGGAATGAAAATGTTGTATATGATCATATGAATTGTTTTTATGTGAAAGAAAGTTGTAATGAAATGATTGAATATGATTGATGTGATTCTAAAAGACATGATTTAAAAAAAAGAATGAATTCTCGGAAAAAGCTGATGTGTTAAGCAGAAAACAGGAAGACTTGCACAATGGGTTACTGGCAGCCAGAAGATGAGTTCTCCAGATGGCTTCCAGTAAAAGGAAGGAGTATGGGGGGAGGTTTTGAGTCACCATCATCCCCATGGTAACCAAGATCAACTCAACAACAACAAGAGTTTCATATAAAAACTGTACAACAACAGGAAACGGGGTTATTCTTCCAGGGAGAGGTGCTGTTGCCACTTCTCCCCTGCTACGAGGAGATCACAAGACTTGACCATCTTGTGGGCTGCAATTGGCATCGAGGAGCGAGAGGATTGGAGACATAAGAGATTATTTGAGAGAGTTTTCAACTCCCACTCAGGCCGTCCAGTCACGGAGTAGCAGAGCATTGGAGAATAATCACTGGCCTTAAGTCTGAGTGGGGAAGTTTCAACGTTTTCTCTCTCAAGGATCATCACATCATACCAGAATGGATTAGATCAACTTTTGGTTGATTGAAGAAGGAATAAACTCTTATGTGGATTTATTTCCTGAAGGAATTCTTATGTGGATTTATTCCCTGAAGGATTACAACATCACACAAGGATCGTGGTTAGCTAACAACTAATAGCTGATGAAGAGGAAATCAAGTTCATCGAACTGGGGATTTTAACATCAAAAAACCTCCTTCCCTCACTCCTAGAAAAATTGTTAAGAAGTTAATCCAGTCCAGTCAGAGTAAGATCAGACAGCATTATTGAATCAAAAACAAAAATCTCTGCCAATTATTATTCTGATTATATTTGAATTACTGTTGTGAAATTATCATCATATAACCGATTTTGATTATGTTGTCAGCACTTGCAAAACCTGCAATAAATTTCCAAGCATGCAGTTAAAGTGTTAAGGCTCGGACATTGGATTTATTGATTCTTCTTAAGGTGTAAAAGTTAAAGTTTTTTGGGTGTATAACATCAAAGGTCGACCCCAGAGACGGAGAGCTGCTTTTATATAACGGGATCTGACAGCTCTTACACAATTCCTCGGATACTTATTCGACTGAAAAGCCACCGAAAGCCGTTTGAATCTTCCGAATGTTTTCCACCTGGCTGTCTCTCACAGTTTCTGGAAAAAATTGATTCAGCGCTGCTCCAATCGTTCAGACATTTTCCTCAAAATGAAAATCCAACGAGGGGGGAGGACCAGTGCTCACTCATAGCCTGCTCACAGGCGAATGACGCAACCGACAGGCGTGAAAAAACTCACACATGCACACGAAGGTTCAAGGTTGGCTCATGCAAGCACACGATTCAAATCCATAAGGTTTTTGAAAAAAATAAAAAGGTCTGATACTTTTTGGACAGACCTCGTATACACATACATATATATACACAAACATAAATATACACCTACACATACCTACTTACATACAAAATACTATATATTTACAAGCCGAAGCAAAAAACAAAAACACCCTAACCCTCATTACCCTTCCTCCTCCCTATACCTAAAAAAAAACATATTTTTGTACCGCTGTTTGAACTGGTTCATGCTTGGACATTGCTTGAGCCCCACTCCCAATCTGTTCCACATCCTCCCCCCACAGACAGAAATACAGAAACCTTTCAATGTTGTTCGTGCCCACTGATGCTTTAAATTAAATTTCCCCCTCAGACTGCAATCCCCTGATCTGTTAAAAAACATATTTTTAATATTTGCTGGAAGTAAATTGTTTATTGCTTTATACACAATTTGTACTGTTTGAAAATGAACCAAGTTTGTGAATTTTAAGAATTTGGATTGTAAAAATAGTGGATTTGTATGATCTCTATAGCCAGTATTATGAATAATTCTTATAGCTCTTTTCTGTATTACTGATAGTGATTGTGTTGTACCTTTATAAGTATTACCCCATACCTCTGCACAGTACTGTAAATATGGTAAAACCAGTGAGCAGTAAAGAATGCGGAGTGAGTTGTGGTCCAGAATATGTTTCGCTTTGTTTAGAACTGAAATGCTTCTTGACAGTTTACTTTGTATGTTTTATATGAGTCTTCCAGTTTATCTTATCATCTATTATCACCCCAGAAACTTATTTTCATGTACCCTTTCAATATCTACCCCCTCGACTTGTAACTGAACCTGTATGTCTGTATTACAATAGCCAAATAACATGTATTTTGTTTTACTTAAGTTTAATGACAATTTGTTTCTGTCAAACCATATTTTCAATTTTCCCATTTCTATACTGATCCTCCTCAGTAACTCCTGCAAATGCCCCCCTGAAAAAAAAATGCTTGTGTCATCTGCAAATAATACTAATTTTAATATTCTGGAAACATTGACAATATCATTTATATAAATTAGAAACAGTTTTGGACCCAATACCGATCCCTGTGGGACGCCACAAGCATTGTCCAAGCATGATGATGTATCCCCCAACTTCACAAACTGTTTTCTGTTACTTAAGTAGCTTCTCACCCAGTGCAACACCAACCCCCTAATCCCATACTGTTCAAGTTTATTGATTAATATGTCATGATTGATTGTATCAAAAGCCTTTTTAAGGTCTATAAATATTCCAACTGAATGTAATTTGTGGTCTATGGCTTTTGTAATCTCATCAACTGATTCTATTAATGCAAGTGATGTTGAACTATGTGCTCTGAATCCATACTGACTATCAGTAAGTAATTTATGTTTATTTATGAATTTGTCTAATCTATTATTGAATAACTTTTCTAATAATTTGGAAAATTGTAGAAGCAAAGAAACAGGTCTTTAATTTGTGAAGTGGTGTCTATCCCCAGTCTTATACAGCGGCACAACCTTAGCTATTTTCATTTGATTGGGAAATTTACCGGTTTGAAATGATAAGTTACAGATGTATGTTAATGGTTCTACAATCCATTCAATGACCTGTTTTACCACCACCATATCAATTTCATTTAAATCGGTAGATGTTTTATATTTACAATTATTCACAATGTCTATAATTTCTTTTCCATCCACTGCTGTGAGGAACATTGAACAAGGATTTCTTTCTATGAGATTATTATCCCAATCCTCAGGTTGGGAATTGGGAATTTTTTCTGCCAAGCTTGGTCCAATATTTACAAAAAAATTATTAAAACCGTTGACTACCTCATCCTTGTTTTCCTTCTTGACATTATTATCAATGAAATACTGAGGGTAACTCTGTTTTTTATTACCATTTTTGATAATGCTATTTAATATATCCCATATTCCTTTAATATTTTTTTGTTATTATATGTTACTATAATATTCCTTCCTACATACCCGTATAATATTAGTTAATCTATTTTTGTATTTCTTATATCTATTTTCTGCCTCTTTAGTCTTTAGTTTTATGAATTCTCTATACAGTGTATTTTTCTTATTACATGCATTTCGTAACCCTTTCGTCATCCATGGTCGAGCATGGATTTTTTGTTTTCTGTAGTCTTGTTTAATTGGACAATTTTTATCATATAATGATGTAAATATTTGTAAAAAAAAGTTTCATATGCACTATATCAACATCACTTTCACTGTATACCTTTTCCCAGTTTTGCTCCTGTAAATCCTTCTTTAGTGTGTTCATGTTTTCCTCTGTCCGCACTCGCCTGTATTTTATTTTCTCCTCTGGCTGATTCCGCCGATGGTTTCTATTATAAACGATGAAAACTGGAAGATGATCACTAATGTCATTGATTAATAATCCACTCACAGTGTTATTCTCAATATCATTGCTGAATATATTATCAATTAAGGTAGCACTATGGGATGTAATTCTGCTTGGCCTGGTGATTTTTGGATATAAACTCATACTGTACATTATACTGATAAATTCATCTGTTATTTTATGCTTATTTGGATTGAGCAGATCAATATTTAAGTCACCACAAATGAACACAGTTTTTTGATTAGTTTTTGAGAACATTTTTCCCATACAGTCAGTGAATGTTTCAATACTAGATCCTGGTGCTCTATACGAGGGCTGTCAATAAAGTATAGGTCCTTTTTATTTTTTTCAAAAACTATATGGATTTCATTCATATGTTTTTACGTCAGACATGCTTGAACCCTCGTGCGCATGCGTGAGTTTTTCCACGCCTGTCGGTGACGTCATCCGCCTGTGAACACTCCTTGTGGGAGGAGTCGTCCAGCGCCTCGTCGGAATTCCTTTGTCTGAGAAGTTGCTGAGAGACTGGCGCTTTGTTTGATCAAAATTTTTTCTAAACCTGTGAGACACATCGAAGTGGAGATGGTTCAAAAAATTAAGCTGGTTTTCAGTGAAAATTTTAACGGCTGATGAGAGATTTTGAGGTGATACTGTCGCTTTAAGGACTTCCCACGGAGCGAGACGTCGTGCAGCACTCTCAGGTGCCGTCGTCAGCCTGTTTCAAGCTGAAAACCTTCACATTTCAGGCTCTGTTGATCCAGGACGTCGTGAGAGAACAGAGAAGTTTCAGAAGAAGTCGGTTTCAGCATTTTATCCAGATATTCCACTGTTAAAGGAGATTTTTTTAATGAAAGACGTGCGGACGGGTCCGCGCGTCGGGACGCAGCCGGCGCGGTGCAGCGGCACACGAAAAACACCTCCGTGTTGATAATCATTTGTAAAATCCAGGCGGCTTTTGATGGCTTTCAGTGGAGTGAGTATATGAAAAATTGTTTAACAGCTGGACATGTTCCAACTTGTCCTTAAGGCTTTTTTCCTGTGGCGCAGCGTCGCGGCGGCTGCGAGCCGACGCTGCAATCCGTCCGCACGTCTTTCTTTAAAAAAATCTCCTTTAACAGTGGAATATCCGGATAAAATGCTGAAACCGACTTCTTCTGAAACTTCTCTGTTCTCTCACGACGTCCTGGATCAACAGAGCCTGAAATGTGGAGGTTTTCAGCTTGAAACAGGCTGACGACGGCACCTGAGAGTGCTGCGCGATGTCTCACACCATGGGAAGTCCTTAAAGCGACAGTATCACCTCAAAATCTCTCATCAGCCGTTAAAATTTTCACTGAAAACCAGCTTAATTTTTCGAACCGTGTCCACTTCGATGTGCCTCACAGGTTTAGAAAAAATTTTGATCAAACAAAGCACCAGTCTCTCAGCAACTTCTCAGACAAAGGAATTCCGACGAGGGGCTGGATGACTCCTCCCACAAGGAGTGCTCACAGGCGAATGACGTCACCGACAGGCGTGGAAAAACTCACGCATGCGCATGAGGGTTCAAGCATGCCTGACGTAAAAACATATGAATGAAATCCATATAGTTTTTGAAAAAAATAAAAAGGACCTATACTTTATTGACAGACCTCGTATATACAGCTAATACATTTTTGCATTTTTCTTCACATATTTCAATAGTTATACATTCTAATAAGTTATCAATCACAGTTGTCATATTGTCTACTATTTTATAATCCATGTTCTTATCCACATACACAGCCACTCCTCCTTCACTCTTATTCTTTCTGTTTACACAATTAAATTCATATCCATCCAGTTCAAAATCCATTCCTTTATCTTCATTGATCCATGTTTCTGATATAGCAATTATGTTAAATATTTTTTTAAATTGACTTAAATATTCTTTAATGTAGTTAAAGTTTGCATATAGACTTCTGCTGTTGAAATGGATTATTGATAATTTGTTATCCGTTTTAATGATCCGATTAAACTGTTCATCTGTATAATAGCAACAACTGTCATTGATATTTGAGAAGAAATTATTGTCCGGGTCTATATCATGCTCCAAGTCCAGTACATTGTGGTCTGTGTATTTAAATGTTCTCAGTTCTACTTTTCCATGATCAGCAATCCTTTGAGTTATATCCTTCTTGTCTCCAGATGTAGATGATGTAGTAGATGAATAGGTTCCTCTGGTCTGTGTCATGGTGTTGTGATGTGTTTGTGTCCTCATACCTTATTGGTCGTATTTGTCCAGATCCTCGATGTTCCTGATTACCATAACCTTCGCTTGTTCTGGTGTTCCATTCAATTTGATAAATGTTTTGCAGTTGGATGTCCATGTCTGTTGAATTTTTTCCTACTTTTTTAAGAAACGAGCTTTCCTGGCGATGTCTGCGTTTCTTTTGGTCAGATGTTCATTGATGAATACGTTTGTTCCTTTAAGTTTCCGTCCCTGTTTTAACAATGCCATTTTATGTTTTCTGTTGACAAACCTCATTATAACAGCTCGCTTGTCTCCATCCTCTCTCCTGGGCAGGGGGTGGCACGCTACAATGTTATTACAGTCCATTTGAATACCTTTAGATTGCAGGAAGTCAGCCACCTGTTGTTCCACTGAGCTGGCCTCCTGCTCACTGGCCTCCCCTCCGCTGTCTTCTGACACCGCCCATGCGTAGGATCGAGGTTTAATATGAATTCCTGTAATAATAACGTCGTTCATCCTTGTGTACTGTTCCAACTCCGCAACACGGTTCTCCAGGTACACAAGACGCCGGTCTTTCTCGGCATTCTGGATCCGGAGAGCCTTCACTTCTTCCACCAGCTCCATAATGGATTTCTGCTGCATTTTAACAACAGAGATTTCCTTAGACAAAAAGTCCAGGGACTTCTTGATATCGTCTCCCTCCTCCGCTGTCAGTGCCTTCTTCGGACCCATGGTCAGATAACTCCGCGCTGGCGCCTCGGGCCTCGGTAAAGCCGCGCCGGTGGAACTGCGCTGACGCCTCGGGCTTCAGGTGGAGCCGCGCCGGTGGATGTGCGCTGACGCCTCGGGCTTCAGGTGGAGCCGCGCCGGTGGATGTGCATTAAATAAGAACCCTTTCTTCTAAAGTGAAATATTACATTTACTGAAAAACAGATAACCGGAACATTTCAGGTTTATATGTCAAAATCCCAACTTTCAACCGAAAGGCGGTGATGGTTCGGAAACACAAAAACTCTAAACAATAAGCTGTGTTGCGATTAAAGCTAACCTTTGGCTTTCCTAACAGATTAGCTTCAACATATCATTAGCATTCGAAGTTAGTCACCTTTTTTCATCCGGTACCCTCTCAAACACACAAAAAAAAAAGTATATCGCCACATCAAAAAGCTGCTCACAATAGCGTGAAAATTAATAATTCTGGAAATTATTTTCTCTTTAAAATTTGTGGCCGAGCCTATTATCCAACCAGTCAGTGATAGTCAGTGGGAGGCAGAGCCTTCACCTTTCAGGCTCCTCTCCTCTGGAACCAGCTCCCAATTCGGATCAGGGAGACAGACACCCTCTCTACTTATAAGATTAGGCTTAAAACTTTCCTTTTTGCTAACCTATAGTTAGGGCTGGATCAGGTGACCCTGAACCATCCCTTAGTTAAGCTGCTATAGACTTAGACTGCTGAGGGGTTCCCATGATGCACTGAGTGTTTCTTTCTCTTTTTGCTCTGTATGCACCACTCTGCATTTAATCAGTGATTGATCTCTGCTCTCTTCCACAGCATGTCTTTTTCCTGGTTCTCTCCCTCAGCCCCAACCAGTCCCAGCAGAAGACTGCCCCTCCCTGAGCCTGGTTCTGCTGGAGGTTTCTTCCTGTTAAAAGGGAGTTTTATTTTTCCCACTGTCACCAAGTGCTTGCTCACAGGGGGTCGTTTTGACCGTTGGGGTTTTTCCGTAATTATTGTATGGCTTTGCCTTACAATATAAAGCGCCTTGGGGCAACTGTTTGTTGTGATTTGGCGCTATATAAATAAAATTGATTTGATTTGATATTGTATTACACGCGATGGTGTAGTAAACCAATCATGACTGCTGTCATATCGCTCTTAGATCCAAATCTATAAAACATTCTTCTGTAACATTTTATGTTCTCCATAATCATGAAATCTATTTAAAGCCCAAGTGCATAGTCTTGTTCAGGAAATTGGCAGACTGTCATGGACTTGTTGGATTACAATGTTTTTTGTCCAATCATTTTATATAAAATGAATGACAAAAATGTCAGCATTAAATTTGTAGAGTGTCAGAACATTTTGTCTAAAATGGTAATCTTTTCTGTCACAAAGGTTAAAAAACCTTTGGCCATTGTTTGAGATAATGAGGAAAAAAAGGGCAGAAAACATGCGTGACGTCAAATTTTTAAATAAACTTATTCCAATTTTCACCATACAAGTGTTAATTATCAAGTAGCAGTACATGTACTTATTATCTGTATTCTGCCCTTTATAAGTTCAGCTAGGGGAAGTGTTTTTGTACCCTGCCCTAGAGCACCCTGTGGCAGTTGGTTAGTGTTAGTGTTTTGTTGATTGTGGAAGAGAAGAAAATACATGATGGCGGTACGCAACTCCGGGCTGTTCATGTGTTGAGCCAATGTTGAACTTTATAACATTGTTGCCTTGAACAAGATTTGCCGGTAAGTATTTTGAAAAGATAGAATAATATTCTTTTTGTTCTGTGTAAAATATATACAAATTTGTATATTTATGTTGAGTTGTAAGCAGGCTATTGAGCTAGCCTACAATTAGCATGTAACAAGCTAGTTTGCTATGTAAGATAGCTAATACGTTTTGTATATTTTGTATTTCCTTTAGTTTTACAACAGCCTGAAGAGGGCAATGGTCAGAGGCCATTCTCCAAATAAACCAGCACAAAAGGATATAAAGTCTGATTATTTGAAGTGTCGTTAACTCACTGTCAAGCTGGTGAAACCTTGATACTTCAGAGTGAGGACAGCATAATCTGTACAATATTTATTGTCACAGTAAAATATAACACTGCACAATTGATAATCCTTTGCAATTGATTATATGGCACATGATACAGTGGAAACCTGTTACAAAGAAATCTATTACAATCACGAGTTCCTCATAAAATAAAGTAAATTATATATCCAAGTGTTGATTTCTTAATTCATTATTATTTATTCATTGTTTTTGTAACCCTGATATTATAATAATTTGGATATCAAGTAATTTACTTGTCCCATGGATGTTTCATAATTAGGTTCCACTGTAATGCAATAGATTAAGCAGTATATAATATTATAGAATCACACCATTTGGCAAATCAAAAAATATTTTTTGCAAATCTTTTTCTAATTCTTTAATAATTTGTTTATGCACAATGTGTAATTGATTGTTTTATGCACCATCCACATCCACCGAATTACTGAAGGTGCTGAATGAATTAGGAAAATATATGATTCAAAAATGTGTTTGACGTGCCAAATGGTTTGAAGCTACGGTACCTCATTGTATACTGATGAAAAGGTGAGAATTAGAAACTAGAAAACAATATAACTTGTCTGTGTTGACTATTAGATTCATTCTGTGTTTTTGTTTACATGATGTACAATGCACATAAAACAGTTTATACAATTTTAATCCTTTGCATTTTTATGATTTTTCAGAAGAAACTGCCTAGTCTAGATCTAGTGTGCAGAAAATTTGGCATTTTGTGTTTATGTGCATTGTAAGATCTTGTTCAATCTGGGGTCTCATCCATTCCCTGGGGTCCTTGGGGAAGGGTCCTGGGATCTTGTCCTATCCTTGGGGTCCTGACACTTGTATCAAAGAGAAGTCAAGCGATCATTTCAAATAGGCAAAATGTATCTGAGTCTTGTCAAATATAATACTGCAAAATTTGTGGACTTCATATTTCATACAAAGGAGGTTTATGACAATAATTGACCCCACCCCAAAAAGACTCTGGCTTTTTCTTTTTAAGTACTACTCCTGAGAGTTTTTTTTTAGTACATTGTAATCTATAATTATTTTCCAACATGGTCTGCTTCACTTTACCCCTCCAAAAATGTAATATGAGATATAGTTAGATTACCTGCTAATAATTTTTCAACAAACACGTGGTCTAAATTTGCCCCCTTTCCTCTCCCCACCCCTGCAGATGCAGGAAAAGACCTTGTAGTACTTCACTATAGTTTGAATAATGTTCCCAATCAATTTTAATCATCAATCTGATGATTTGTGGAAGACATTAATCAGAATACACTTGATGTTGTTGTTGTCCATTGGGCTGCTTCCGTATTGTTAGGGGTCACCACAGCGGATACAGCCAGATCCGCATTGGTAGTTAGCACAAGTTTTACGCCAGATGCCCTTCCTGACGCAACTGCAGTTTTACCTGGAGAAACACACATAGCCGCTGGTGTTCTAAAGAGGTCTCCCATCCAAGTCCTAACCAAATCCTGCACTGCTTACCTTCTGAGATCTGACGGGATCAGGCTTAGACAGAGCAGACCGGGTGCAGAATACACTTGATGTACCATAGGAAAACCCAGGGTGGGGACATTGAAATTCCTGATCAGGGACACATTTGCTACAAACTACCAGGGAGGTGTTCCAGGCACGTCCATCTGGGAGGAGAGCCCGGGGAAGATCCAGGACGAGGCGGAGAAATTATATCCCCACACTGGTTTGGGAATGCCTCGGGATCCCCCAGTCAGAGGTGGTCAATGTGGCCCAGGAAAGGGAAGTCTGGGGTCCCCTGCTAGATGTTGCTTCTGCAACCCGATCCCAGAACTCCCTGCACTCTGCGAACCCCGCCCATTAGTGTGGGCAGTGTTTAGCTAAACATGCAGAGTTGGTTTTGCTGACAAGCAACAATTTGAAGGAGCTAATTGACGGTGCTAATTCTTCGACCACACGCGCACGCACACGCGCACGCACACGCGCACGCACACAAACGCGCACACACACACACACACACACAAAACAAATCTACTGCGCTGTAAGCCGTCTGGAGGTATGAAGAGCTGTTAGGAGGAAGTTAGAATGAAAAGCTGGACTCATTTCTGACGTGATTTTTTTTTTTTTTTGCTGCACTGAGGAAGTACACAGTCTTTTTTTTTTCTTTTTTGAGTACACAAAGTCGGTGCATGGCATCATCAGAATTATTTTTGGACTCCTATTTAAAGTTTGTGTTGGATTGTTGATGTCAGAGCAGGAGTGATGCACCAAAGTTGGACAAATTTCTGACGTGTTTTGCTGGAGTGAGGACGTACACAAAGACTTTTTTGTTTGTTTTTGGGAAGTACACAAAGTCAGTGCAGTCATGCACCAAAATGTAAGTCCCTTTTCTGTTGTTCAGAAATTAATATAATATCAAATGACAAGGATCTATTTTAGCTGTTGTATAAAACAAATAATGAATGTTTTTACAATCTTTCAATGGAATGAATATTTAATTCATTCCATTCATTTAATTTGAAGGCTCGCTGAATGGTATGTTCCAGCTTTCACAACATGAAATATTCATACCATTGAACTCAAACATTCATTATTTGTACAATACACTGTATTAATTACAATATTCATATTTCGATTAAACAAAATTGCTTTACGTGCATTTATTTCTAATCATATTTTAAAAGGTGTACATAAAATATAGGGGTGCCACTAATTTTGACCATGTGTGTGAACCATGTAAAGCCACCGACTATTATATCTAACATTTCAAACAAAAAAGTCACTGTGATTTTGTCCTGTGTGTGCGTGCACCAGCCTCTCTATCTGTAGGTCTCTTGTGACTGTGCACCAGCATAGGAATTTTGTGGCCGCCGTCGGCTCTGTCTGGCAGTGTTGCCCTGAAAAAGTTTTGTACAGTTGTGTTCCAGCTACTTTTGTCTTACTGTCTGTGTTTATTGCAAATGTCACACATCACATAATTCAACATAAAGGTTGCTGCACAGAGGATATTCAAAACTCATTTCAAAGCTTTGCACAACGATACCCAATTATCAATTGATAACGTTAGATATCAAAGTAATGTTAGGTAATCCACTGTGTTATCAGTCATTTGTGCTGCAAAACAGACACCTGTTGATGCAGCATTTCCATGGTTCACCTACAGTGAAGAAAATAAGTATTTGAACACACTGCGGTTTTGCAAGTTCTCCCACTTAGAAATCATGGAGGGGTCTGAAATTTTCATTTAAGGTGCATGTCCACTGTGAGAGACATAATCTAAAAAAACAAATCCGTAAATCACAATGTATGATTTTTTTTAATAATTTATTTGTATGTTACTGCTGCAAATAAGTATTTGAACACCTACCAACCAGCAAGAATTCTGGATCTCACAGACCTGTTAATTTTTCTTTAAGAAGCCCTCTTATTCTGCACTCTTTACCTGTATTAACTGCACCTGTTTGAACTTGTTACCTGTATAAAAGACACCTGTTCACACACTCAATCAATCACACTCCAACCTGTCCACCATAGCCAAGATCAAAGAGCTGTCTAAGGACACCAGGGACAAAACTGTAGACCTGCACAAGGCTGGGATGGACTACAGGACAACAGGCAAGCAGCTTGGTAGAAGACAAAAACTGTTATGATTATTTATTAGAAAGTGGAAGAAACACAAGCTGACTGTCAATCTTCCTTGGTCTGGGATTCCATGCAAGATCTCACTTTGTGGGATAAGGATGATTCTGAGAAAGCTCAGAACTACACAGGAGGACCTGGTCAATGACCTGAAGAGAGCTGGGACCACAGTCACAAAGATTACATTAGTAACACGTGATGCTGTCATGGTTTAAAATCCTGCAGGGCAGCAAGGTCCCCCTGCTCAAGCCAGCACATGTCCAGGCCCGTTTGAAGTTCACCAGTGACCATCTGGATGATCCAGAGGAGGCATGGGAGAAGGTCATGTGGTCAGATGAGACCAGAATAGAGCTTTTTGGAATCAACTCCACTTACCATGTTTAGAGGATGAGAACAACCCCAAGAAAACCATCCCAACCGTGAAGCATGGGGGTGGAAACATCATACCCTGGGGTGCTCTTCTACAAAGGGGACAGGACGACTGCACCGTATTGAAGTGAGGATGGATGGGGTCATGTATTGTGAGATATTGGCAAACAACCTCCTTCCCTCAGTAAGGGTCATGGCTGGGTCTTCCAGCATGACAATGACCCAAAACACACAGTCAGGGCAACTAAGGAGGGGCTCCGTAAGAAGCATTTCAAGGTCCTGGAGTGGCCTTGCCAGTCTCCAGACCTGAACTCAATAGAAAATCTTTGGAGGGAGTTGAAACTCCAAACCTGAAAGATTTGGAGAAGATCTGTATGGAGGAGTGGACCAAAATCCCTGCTGCAGTGTGTGCAAACCTGGTGGTAGAGAAGTTTGAATCTTCGACTGGACTGGGTTGCTTGACGCCAGGAAGTTTCGCTTCAAATCGCAGAAGCTTCCTCAGCTAAAATTCTTGCTCTGGTAGTCTGACTTCTGTCTTGATCCTTGTAGAGAAGAATAAACACAAGCCACAAAAGCTGGAGTTTTAAACCTAACCAGACCCCTCCTACCGAGGGGCAGACTGCTATAGGCTAGTGACTAAACAACAGCTCTAATTAGCACCTATTGTGCTCTAGTTAGCACCCTCCTAATGACAGGGCAGCTGTCCCTCCTAATGATGGGACGGACGCCTCTCCAGCTGGCTCCCTTGACGACTCTCCTGATGACGTGAATGACTCATTACCATGAACAAAAGACAGAAACTGCTTTGACCTGAGTACCCCATTGTAAACAGGGGACAAAGCGTGTCTGAGACCCCCTCCCCGGTTAAGGCTGGGTTTCAGCTGTTTCACATAGAATGCCTCCTTGACCCCTCTCTCAAACCATTTCTTCTCTCTGGCTAAGATTTTAATTTCCTTGTCCTATTAGGTTTAAAACTCCAGCTTTTGTGGCTTCTGTTTACTCTTCTTCTCTACAAGAGTCAAGACAGAAGTCAGACTACCAGAGCAAGAATTTTAGCTGAGGAAGCTTCTGCGATTTGAAGCAAAGCGTCCTTGCATCAAGCAACCCAGTCCAGTCGAAGATTCAAGATTCTCTACTATGGGAACCACTTGGACAACTGAGAGCCTACACAGAAACAAACCTGGTGAAAAACTACAGGAAACGTTTGACCTCTGTAATTGCAAACAAAAGCTACTGTACCAAATATTAACATTGATTTTCGCAGGTGTTCAAATACTTATTTGCAGCAGTAACATGCAAATAAATTAAAAAAATCATACATTGGGCTTTCTGGATTTTTTTTAAATTATGTCTCTCACAGTGGACATGCACCTAAGATGAAAATTTCAGACCCCTCCATGATTTCTAAATGGGATGACTTGCAAAATTGCGGGGTGTTCAAATACTTATTTTCCTCACTGTATATTAGCCTAACAAAGCAGTAATAACACACTGAAGGGCATCCTGAATAACTTATAGTGGTCATATGCCCATGACTGTTAAACACATTGATTAAAGTTGTCAACTGACAAGTGTGAGAGTATGTGTGAGACATGCTTTGTATTATCAGTTATAATACAAATGCTACTAAAATAATGTGCACACAAGACAACAAAATGACACTCTTGGGGTTTCACCTGTGTGATGATGCTTTCATCCACAGTGTCAGCTCCCATCTCTTTATTAATGTAGAGCAGAGCATAAAGATAGCCAGCGCGTCCGAACAGCAGCTCATCTGGCATCTCAGAGTCTGGGCTCAGGACTGACCGCTGGAGCTGCAGAAGCCTGAGACATGATGACAAACAAAAACAAACAAAAAATAATAATAAAACTGTATTTAATACATAAACTTTTTTCACATATCTAACATGCATCATGACTGGGTCAGGGCTCATGAAAATGTAAAGATCACGTGTATTTACACGTAAAACTTTCATGTTTAAAATCTTGCAGTGAACATGACAAATAGCCTGTAAAATCACGGATTCGAGATAAAAAATACCCTTTAAAAACTGCTGAGTGGGCCAAGGCCCTCTGCAATTTTTGTCCTCAATGCCAATTCCACTGCGAAACCATGTGGCCTGTAAACCACATGAGGAGTTCTTGTTACATTATAGTGTTTCACAAGAACCTCTTTATGTGTTATCGTCAACGCAATAGTGTATCTGATTAGACACAAAGCCAGCATGCATGCATATGGTGAACCAAAGCCAATCAAAAGTGTGACTTCACTTTACAAAAGAAAAAAATGATAAAGCAAAGTGTATTTTGGAAGTTAACTAACTACAAATCAGGTTGCACATCAAACCAGACCAGATCTGGTGGCCTGTCATCAACCTGAAACGCAGTATGAAATTTGACAGCCAGCTGCAACACACTGTGTTCTTGTTGTGCTTAAAGTAAAAGCTGACCAAAGGAAAAAAAAACGGTCACAGAATGTATTTGATATGGCAAATAAATAAATAAATAAATCCAGCTAGATTGCCTGGTTGAGAGCAATATTTATTTATGACAAATGTTTAATGCATGATGCAAATGTTAAATGTTTAATGTCTGTGGTTCATACATTTTTAGTGAATCTATACAGTAAATTCTACAACCCCACATCCCAAAATGTTCAGACGGGGAGTATGGTGTCAGACAGGTGCCAAAACGGGTCTTGCGTAAAACATACCTTCAGGCGTACTGTATTATTTCACACACGTAGATATTAACTGACAGCGAGGTTTGAGCGAGATTTGATTGACAGCCCTCCTCTGACATGGAAGTCAGTCGGAGACGACCTCGTTTCTGCTTAAAACTGCATCCCAGTCATCTATCTCAGCAACAGATCTCTGAAGTTTCTGTACAACAATCATTTCCACATAAATTCAGCATTATTTCATAATAAATTACAGAAAGGCCTAAAAAAAACAAAAAAAAAAAACACTTGAGATTAATGAAACCCGATGCACCTAAGTCTGACTCTCTACACCCAAAGCGATCAAACTGAATAATGTGATTATTAACCATCAGATGGCAAAGTAAAACCTCTTAAATCATGTGCAAACCATTACGCCACCACCTCCCTGAAGAAGACAACAGAGTCTCCTTCATTTCAGCAGACTTCCAACTCAGAGGAGGGCTGTCAACCAAACATCACTATTCAGAAATGACCAATTACAGCAGCGCTAGGACCAACCCCTGGTTCCCTCCCCCATAGTTACAAAACACCCTCCCCAAAGTTTCAAGCGTGCAGAAATCAAGTTGGAGAGAGGGTGGGGGGCCCGCTGGTCACATATTCCTCCTCACTCACAGCTCCTCACTTGCGGAGCAGTTTCCACTGAGTACATGCACACTAAGTCAATTTACGAGTGCACAAAGATAATTTGCACGCGTGCAGTTAATATCTATGTGTGTGAAATAATACAACCCCAATACCAATGAAGTTGGGATGTTGTGTAAAAGGTAAATAAAAACAGAATACAATGATTTGCAAATCCTCTTCAACCTGTATTCAATTGAATACACCACAAAGACAAGATATGTAATGGTCAAACTGATAAACTTTATTGTTTTTGTGCAAATATTTGCTCATTTTGAAATGGATGCCTGCAACACATTTCAAAAAAGCTGGAACAGGGGCAACAAAAGACTGGGAAAGTTGATGAATACTAAAAAAAAACACCTGGAAACAGGTGAGTGTCATGATTGGGTATAAAAGGAGCATCCACAAAAGGCTCAGCCGTTCAAAAGCAAAGATGGGGGGAGGATCACCACTTTGTGAACAACTGCGTGAAAAAAACAGTCCAACAGTTTAAGAACAATGTTTCTCAACGTTCAATTGCAAGGAATTTAGGGATTCCATCATCTACAGTCCATAATATAATCAGAAGATTCAGAGAATCCAGACCTGGCGCATTATGAAGTGCAAAATACCACAACGGAGACCCCGGACTGTTGAACAACTGAAGTCATACATCAAGCAAGAATGGGAACGAATTCCACCTACAAAGCTTCAACAATTAGCGTCCTCAGATCCCAAACACTTATTGAGTGTTGTTAGACGGAAAGGTGATGTAACACCGTGGTAAATATACCGCTGTCCCAACTTTTTTGAAATGTGTTGCAGGCATCCATTTCAAAATGAGCAAATATTTGCACAAAAAATAATAAATTTTATCAGTTTGAACATTAAAGATCTTGTCTTTGTGGTGTATTCAATTGATTATAGGTTGAAGAGGATTTGTAAATCATTGTATTCTGTTTTTATTTACATTTTACACAACGTCCAAACTTCATTGGAACTGGGGTTGTATAACACACCAAATGCATGTTTTGGTGTGTGAGACTCGTTTTGGCACAATCTGGGGGGAGGAGCGATTCCTACATTTACATCAACTTCCATTTCTTTGCAGACTATATGAACAAAAGATATTCCATGCTGTGAGGTCACTTCACCTCATCTGTTAAAGGAGAATTATGTAAGTTTGGTCATTTGTTTTGCTATTTTGTTTGGTTTTTTGGTTGCATTCTTCTCTACAGAGCTCCCCCTACAGCTCAAGGGCACACATGTCACAAAACTGTCATAAAAAAAAAAAAAAAAACTCACTGCCGGCCCTCCCTCCCCCTATCCCCTGCACATTTGTTTTTAAGCAATCTGTGTCAAGTGACAACCCAGAAATACACAGAGAACAGAGTTTAGCTCAGGAGCTGAGGTGAATTTCTCTTTCTCACTCATTTCATGTCAATGGAGCTTCCTCAGGAACTGCTGCAACCTGTAATCACACGTTACGATTAATGGCACGTGCTGCTGGAGAATTATCAGGAACCATTACGCACTATCAAGAATAATGTTCCGCACTGTTGTGCACTGTAGCACCCTAACACGCATAACAGCACACTGTTAAGTTCTGTCACGTTGTGAATGAGGTAATTTGTCTCCATTAGGCATGGGCTGGTATGATAACTGTGGGCAAAAATACTGCAGTTTCACGGTATTATGTAAAGCTTTAAAATGTGCTTTAACAACATTATGGTTATTTGCATATGAAGCGCACGTGATTCAGGCGCACTAATTGACGCAATGTCTACCGTTACGAGCACTATACCACTGACAACTTTAGAGAAAATACCAAAAAGATCATCTCTCTTTTAGAGATGTAGCATCTGCCCCATGGGAAACATGACTTACTTGCTTAGGGAGAAACATGGCTGGAATAAGGTCTGGAACTCCGGATTCGGGCTGCCACAAATGACTATTCTGATAGTCGACTAGTCAACCAATATTTTTGCGATTAGTTGACTAGTCGGATCATACGTAATTTGCAAACACATAATGTGTTCACAAATATGAATGACCAGATGTCTATAGCTGCTACAAGCCCCAAAAAACTATTAACAAAATCTGCTCAAGGCATTGATCCATTTACAGGCATCAAAGCCTTAACCTTAATACTGATTATATATTGTTCAAATTCAGCCAGAAGTCCATCTAAATTGTGAATTAAAACAGGCGCTGCACGCACGCACGCACACACACACACACACACCATCCAGCTCTTTCAAAGAAAAAAAAAAAAAATCATTGAAAACACAAAGAAAAAGATGAAGAAAAAAATAACATTCCACTCACCCCAGTGTAAAGATTTCCAAATAAATCCACAGCAAAAAGAAGCCTTCACACACACGTCACGCGTACGCATGATCGCAAATGCGAACGGTCCACTGGTCCATTAGTGGGACATTAAGATAGTCCATTATCTCCTGAAAATAGCGTCTTCTGAGGTTTTCCAATATGAGACATATATCTGCATGTTCAGGCATTTCCGCAGCAGGACCCAGCAGCTGTGACACAAACAACAGCGCCATGACACTTTAAGTTCCAAAATCCGACAGTCTCTGAAAAAGTTAAGAGTTTTGAGGCGAAGTGTGTCGTCTCCTCTGTAAATCCGAGCCACAGCTTTCAAAGAAAAGCTCAGAAGCTTTGTTATCAGACAGAACCAGATTCAGTTTGCTCAATCTGTTTCTGTGTGGGATGAATCTGTTATGCTCTGATCTTTGTCACACGCAGAGAAATGCAGAGAACTGCCGAAGAGACGTTTTTTGGAAATACACCTGTTTCCTCGCTTCGGGAGAGGAATAAAAAGCATCAGAAACCACTAATTATGAAGGCATGTGCGCAGACAGATTTACAATCATTAGTACTTTGATGCTGTGCTGCTAACTTTGACGTTAAAACGCATGCGACATGTCCTTTAAATAAAATAAAGGACTCGTCAACTACTAAATTAGTTGTCGATGGTTTCAATAGTCGACATAGTCATGACTAGTCGACTAGTCATGGCAGCCCTACTGCTGATGCTCAATACTTGGCCCAGCTTCACCAACAAAGTGCTTTGAATAGATGTATTTGTCCTTTTGACATGTTTGTGGGAGGAATTTGGTTGACCACAAGCATGACTCAAGTCCACCGCTTGTACTTCTCAGTGGTTTTAAAGATGAGATAAAGTTTACTCCTTCCATGTAATCTTTTGCGGGTATCTTGAATCACTCTGAGTCCGAGTCCAGTTTGAAGGGCTATTCTACGGAAAATAAAACGAAAAAGCTGGTAACTTTTTCTATCAGTAGCCAAAGTAATAACATAAAGCCGACTTGGTCCTTTTAGACAGAGGGAAAAGTTCAGTGCAGGCTTCGCCTCTTTCAGCGATGATGCAGAGCTAGCTAACGTTAGCTGCCGCCCTTCCCTGCCTGTCAAGAATTCTCATAACCCGCTCATACCGTAGGGATGGTATAATGCAAAATTTTAGTGGTTTTGATACCGTGGCTTTTTCATACAGCGGTATACCGTGAAACCGGTTATCGGCCCATGTCTAGTCTCCATAAACACCCCCATATTCATCCAACTGTCAGTTGCTAAACAATTCAGATCGCTCCAGCTTGCTCCTCAAAATCCACAGCAAAAGAACTTTGTGATTGCATGCTTATTTGGGCTCTGTGCCATGGAGTGGCGCATAAAGGAGGAGGAGATGGAGAGAGCCAGATGGCTCTCGTCTCACTCATTTTCCCAAACATCAGGCACATGCAGCAGGTAGAACACCTGCAGGAGCACGCTGATGAGCACTGGAACAAGACTTTTAGCAGACTTGGCATACTTCTTCTTCATATTGTACTATGTCCTTCTTCAGCATATTGCAGCAATGAAACTGAATGTGGTGCAGCAGGGTTTAATTGTGCGCACACGCTGTCACGCTCTATTAAGCATCAACACTAATCAAGACGGAACAACATGCTCAGTTGCGACCTCCACGACATATGCTAAGATGCCAATATGCCAAGAATGACGCAAATATGACATTCGGAACTCTTGCCTATGTGGAAACGCAGCATAACACAGCGCTGTGCCTTTTAAAAATACAAGAAACACACTGCTTCACTTTAAATACACAATACGTCTATTTCAGGTGATCAACACGGACCCTCTTTCTCTTTAAAGATTAAAGGTTTTTTTTTTTAAACTCTGTGTCAGGGTTTGCCTTTTAGAATAAATAGTTGTGTGCCTTAAGGGCACCAAAATCTGAAAAGTTTGGTGCCCCTCAGAAAAGTTCGGTACAAAACCTACTGCTACGCAGCATAGCAGCAAAGCAACTAGGGGGGTCTGGGGGCATGCCCCCCACAAAATTTTGATATAAAAGGATGCAAACTGTGCATTCTGGTGATATCTGGGGCAGATTTGGGGTGAAATTATGGAAGAACAAAAAACGAAAGAGATCCGCACAGCCAGTTAGCTCCCAAACAATCCTTTAATAACACACCAAAGGTGACGTTTCGGGCCTCGCCCTTCATCAGACAGGATGAAATTATGGAAGGGAATTTTTGTGTTTTTGGAGTGATATTTTCTGAAATTTCGAAATTTTCTAACCTTGTCAGAAGCTGAGATGACCCCATGCCAATATGCACAGGCAGATTGGCATGGGGTTATCTCAGCTGCCGATGTTTTATTAAACATCCAGCCCATTAACAATCATGGCTGCCATGAGTGTTGATTACACTTGTTGTGATTACAGAAAATCTATTAGCAGTCATCATGGTCATCTGCCATTCTCTGCAGCACTTCAAGGTGTTCTTCCTCAGAATCAGAATTAAGCTCAGAATCTAAGGCAGCTCTTCCCTCAAAAACTCTGTCATAATTGTGTTTATAAACCAGTCACCATTTGCTTTTATTATACATCTGTGTAGTTAATAAATAAAATAATCTTCACGGATGATTTGCTCACGCGTGCACGTAGAGAAATAGAAAAAACTCTCCGCTGGCTGCTGTTCGCTCTTCCCTCAAAAACTCTGTCATAATTGTGTTTATAAACCAGTCACCATTTGCCTTTATTATACATCTGTGTAGTTAATAAATAAAATAATCTTCATGGATGATTTGCTCGCGCGCACACGTAGAGAAATATAAAAAACTCTCCGCTGGCTGCTGTTCGCTCTTCCCCAAAAACTCTGTCATAATTGTGTTTATAAACCAGTCACCATTTGCTTTTATTATACATCTGTGTAGTTAATAAATAAAATAATCTTCACGGATGATTTGCTCGCACGTGCACGTAGAGAAATATAAAAAAACTCTACGCTGGCTGCTGTTCGCTCTTCCCTCAAAAATGCTCCATTTGATCTGTGTATAATAAAACGCGGCATTACAAACAGAGGAGAAGAACATTTTTTGATGACGTTTTGTATATGTGTCGGCCTCAGAAAGTCAAATTCTGTGCAACGTTTGTCCAAATTTGATAGATTTCTGTACAGTTATGAAATAAAAAAGGTGGATTCCAGTCGGGCACACAACTCTCCAAAGTAGGGTGCCACGGGTTCCCGGGTAACCGCTAAAATCGAACCCTGCTCTGAGTCCCGTTTTGGAAAGTTGTAGCTTCTGCTGCCTGGTACCATACTGTCCATTGTATTCTCCATTTTTCGTGGGAGTTTTACAGTACCACAATACAGGAACATTATTGTTTTGTTCCAACTGGTTCAGGAACATCAATTTTGGGGTGGAACTCAAAACTGGAAACATTAAAATACCGTTTCTATTCGGAATGAATCAGTCGGAAGAAAAAAAAAATTCTGCTTCAAAGCCCTGCTGCACAATGCTATCTTCTTCTATGCGAGTCTGTGGGATAGCAACCTTCAGCACTGACATGCTGAACCTGTGACAAATAAATCAAGTGTAGGACTTTGCTTCAAACTACAAAGCAGCAATTCATATTTTAAAACAGTGGTAAGGGCTAACAGCCTCTCACTGCCTGAAGGAAGGGGCCATTAGCTCCATATGTTGGGCCCTTCTCACACATTAATGGGTCTACCATGTGAAGAAGAATAAGTTGAAACACAAAGGACATGTTGCACCGAAATCATAACAATTTAGATTTAGGCTGTTAGTGACCATCCAACGATCCACCAGGATTACTTTGTGCACTTGCATGGCCGGTTTCAAAGTACACGGCATTCGCAACAAACAGCTACGGAGACGTCTGAAAACAAAGTATTCGTGAGTACTCTGGTGTTTCCGACAGGCGACGTCACTACTAGAAGCGCCCCAGCATGCGCTTCAATGGAATGTATCTGCTAACGTTAAGAAATGAGGCACAGATTAATTCCAACGTTTACACAAGTGTGATGTTGTGTCATGACGACTAATTTTTAAGTGATAACAGTTACGGTAAAAGCAGCTGTGAGAAGGTTTTGTGCACCTGCGGCAATTAGTGATAAATGCAGCCTATTAAAAGCACTAATGAGTGTTGTATATAACTGTGAAAAATCTAATATATATATATCTGTGTCATCATGTTGCCTGTACAAATGTCTCAGAGACATTTCATGTCCATTAAGCGGCAATAAACAGCTGACATCCGGGTTAAACAGCGTAACACCTGTTTTATCCCGCATGTCAGCTGTTTTTTAAGGGATTATTCAACATTAATCCATAACAGGTAAATCCATAACAGAAAAATGAAAACGACAGAGGCACTTTGGATTGCGATATAATACAAAATGTACACCAAATGGGCTTTTCAATATTTAATTCACATGTCCACAAAATCCACAATCCAGATCAGATCCAGATTAAACTTTGTCAGTTGATAGCTGCAACTCACTTTCAAATATGACAGTGATTGAGGCATGTTTGATTCAGATATAATGTAAAATATACTTTAAAAGGCCTTTTTAATGTTAAATTTAAATGCCCAAAAAAAAAAAAATCTGTGATCTGGATCAGATCCAGCTCAGACTTTGTCAGTCGATAAAGGATACCATCCTACATAAGGCTCTCAAATATGAAAGGAATTTGATCTTTTTTTGACAGAGTTAAGAATTTTTGAAAACTTGTTCAATGTTAAAGATAAGGATTTTCCCAATTTTCCAAGATTTTTCCTGATTTTGCCCTTTGACCTTGACAATTTAATCAGATATTACATGTGAGGACAGGAATCTTCAATAAAAAATTTCATAATGTTATATGAAAAAAAAACTGTGGGCCCCAGGCTGTTCACAAACAAACAGAAACAAAGATAAATAAACAAATGGGGCGAAAACATAACCTCTTCCAACGTCATCGGCGGGGGTAACGAGCAGATTCTATATAAGTATAATTAACATTCAAACGATGTATACCCTGAAATACAACTAAATATATAAATATAAATATGTAAAGACTGGCATCCTGTCCAGGGTGTGCCCTAAGTCTGCTGGGATAGGCTCCAGTACCCCGTGAGCTTTGACTGGAGTAAGCAGGTAAAGAAATGAATAAATTAATGAAAACACCTCTTAAAATGAAAAGCAAAGATTTATGGGCATAGAAATACAGAACCCATCAACGGTCATGAGAACTAAATGCTGGAATAGTTCTACATTACTTTGTTACTACATTTCTTCAGGGTCTCAAAGTACATGTCATAGTCATATCTCAAACTTAAAATTTCAAAATGTGAAAAGTGAGATCTGTAAAAGCCTCTACAGGTCAAGCTACCCACTTTGAAAGGCACTCTTTGCTGTCAGCCTTGTTGTTCAGTTTGTGGTGAACCACTGCGCCAACTGCCAGTGGCCCTGCATCTCCACATAAGAATGTCACTTTCCGGCCATTCAGGATTCTGAGGGTTCTCTTCACATAGTCCAGTGCCCTCTGAAGATAGGAGGCCTCACTGGACACCCGGTACAATTGGAGATACAGCAAGGCAATACCTGTCAAGATTGAGAAGACATGCCGTACATGTAGTTAGGTCCAAATATATTTGGACAGCAACCATTTGTTATTTTTGCGATGTATCACAGCACCTTACAAACAGCAAATAATGATAGGGTTAAGCCAATCATGTTTTTGAATCATGTTCAGAAATAACTATTTAAATATTGAGTGCTGATTGGTACTTTTAAAATGTTTTTCCCTACTAGTGCTGCACAGCTCACCCATAAAAAATGAACTGACATCAGATAGCGTGACAAGATGAAAAGTTATGCACTAATAATTTAGAATAAAATGGGGTTTATTAATTCACAAGTGTTTCTTAAAAATGATTAAATACACTTAGAAAATATAAATGCAACACTTTTGTTTTTGCTTCCATTTTTCATAAGCTGAACTCAAAGATCTAAAACATTTTCTACATACACAAAAGACCTATTTCTCAACTACAAATCTGTGTAAATCTGTTAGCGAGCACTTCTCCTTTGCTGAGATAATCCACCCATCACACAGGTGTGGCACGTCAAGATGCTGATTAGACAGCATGGTTATTGCACAGGTGTGTCTTAGGCGGGCCACAATAAAAGGCCACTCTGAAATGTGCAGTTTTGCTTTATTCAAATCAAATCAAATCAATTTTATTTATATAGCACCAAATCACAACAAACAGTTGCCCCAAGGCGCTTTATATTGTAAGGCAAAAGCCATACAATAATTACTGTTATGTGTCGACGCGAGTTGAGGAGCGGACCTGCGTCAGACAGAACCCAGCGCTAAAAATAACCAGAAAGCGGTTCCAACAACAGAAACAATTTATTTTTCACCTGTGCATAATAATGTGTACAAAACTAAAAGAACGTCCTTCTGGTGGAGTGACTGTTGGCACGCTCTTAAGCGCCCAAAAGGATAGAAGCCCGGCGTTCCTGGACCCACTACCACCAGACAAACACCCCCCAGGTGGACACGACAAACTGACTCTCTGTGAAGCAAAGAAGAGGTGAGGTAAGTCAGCAGTTACAACAATATCTTTCAAAAGACACACGCTATCAGCAACACATTCAGGTCTGTATTTTTTAACTTTATGCAAATGAGCAGCTTCTCACAACAAGTGGAGGATCACTTATCCTGCACGCCACAGCAGTGAGAAGCAAACTGCACAATTCTCATCACAATTCCAGTATACTGCGTAACAAAACACCAAGTTACTATCAACAATTAGTCGAACACTTAATCACCTTTAATGTGTGCTGACAGCAAGTGTCCTCACCCTTCCTTGCTTCACGGGCTCGATGTGTCAAACCCAGGCGCGGTCCTCAGCGTCTCACAAACGGACATCACAAGGTCAAGTTCCCGGCAGTTCTGCTTGAATCACACATGCCTTAAATGCAGAACGCCATCCAATTACCTGCTTCAGCTGAAAGTCTTTAAGGTTGCATGTGAGCACCAGTCACAGGTGCCACACATGATGCTGATGAGGGTGAGGACTCTTCAGCCAGCACCTTCTCCACAGACAAATCAGTTCTCATGCCACCTGAAGAGCAAAGAAAAGAAAAGAACACCAAAACATCCAGCCACACCCCCCAACACACAACAATTACAGAAAAACCCCAACGGTCAAAACGACCCCCTGTGTGAGCAAGCACTTGGCGACAGTGGGAAGGAAAAACTCCCTTTTAACAGGAAGAAACCTCCAGCAGAACCAGGCTCAGGGAGGGGCAGTCTTCTGCTGGGGGGTGTCAGGAAACCAGTCAGTATCTGCAGTGAACACCATTTGCCTCATGCAGTGCAACATATCTCCTTTGCATAGAGTTGGTCAGCAGCCAGATGCCATGGAATGTGAGAATTTGCTCACCAAGTCAGTTACGATGATGAACTGCAGTCACTCTGAGACCCCGATGAGGACAACAAGCATGCAGAGGAGATTCTCTGAGACGGTTTTTGACAGTTTGTGCAGAAATTCTTTGGTTCTGCAAACCAATTGTTGCAGCAGCTGTCAGGGTTGATGGTCTCAGACGATCTAGGAGGTGAACATGCTGGATGTAGAGGTCCTGGGCTGGTGTGGTTACAAGTAGTCTGTGGTTGTGAGGCCGGTTGGCTGTACTGCCAAATTCTCTGAAACGCCCTTGGAGATGGTTTATGGTATAGAAATGAACATTCAATTCACAGGGTCTGGTGGACATTCCTACAGTCAGCATGCCAAATTGCACGCTCCCTCAAAATGTGCAACATCTGTGGCATAGTGCTATGTGATAAAACTTAACATTTTAGAGTGGCTTTAATGTGGCCAGCCTGAGGCACACCTGTGCAATAATCACACTGTCTAATCAGCATCTTGATATGCCACACCTGTGAGGTGGGATGGATTTTCTTGGCAAAGGAGAAGTGCTCACTAACACAGATTTAGACAGATTTGCAAACAATATTTGAGAGAAATAGGTCTTTTTGTATATAGAAAAAGTTTTAGATCTTTGAGTACAGCTAAAATTGGGAGCAAAAACAAAAGTGTTGCATTTATACTGTTGTTCAGTGTAAGTTCTATGTTAAAAGAGATGGTTAATGAATGATTTTACTATATTCTTTATTGAGCTCAAGACTTAGTGGTGTTTATCTATGATCTACTTGGTATCCCGAGCTTGATTATCTGGGGTCAATTGCTTTTGACTCCACCCATGAACCAGGGGAAAATACAGTGTTCATTCCACGAAACTCTCTTGATGAGGAAACACCACCAAACCACTCGTGATTATTTCTCTCCTTTGTCGGGTATGTTGATCAGAATCAGAATAGCCTGTATTCGCCAAGTATCTACAAGAATACAAGGAATTTTACTCCAGTTTGAGCTGTACTCTTGCTACACAAGCAGTATAAATATACACTAAACACTAAATATCTCACAATAAAAAATGTGCAAATAAAATGTGTGCAAAGGAGAAACAGACAAACAGATTGCAGTTATACATGAGGTAGGCATATGAACAGGGTTTTCACCAGTATTATAACAGCGCAACGGTCCATTATGCTACTGCCTGGAAAAAAATACGTTGCAGTTAGGCCGTTCATTTCTCTAGTTTGAATCAACCTATGATCACTTTTTCCCATCAACCTCAGTCAAAGCCATTTAAAAATGTTAATCGTGAGTCATTTTTCTGCTGATGAAAGTCGCTACCAGACTATTGTCAGTTATTGTGGGCAACAAAAGAGAATCATTGTCCGTTTCACACTGTAGTTTTTTCCCCTCACAACATGCCTTTACCGTGGGACAGTGCACGAGGGTTCTCTGGTGTGGATCACTGCACAGCCATGGGAAAATTTCTTGGGAGATAAAGTTCTTGTACAGACGCTCAAGTTCTCCTGCAGTGTGCCACCCACCGAGCGCTGGGGGAAAACTTCCACTACAGCAGCTAAAGTTCGACAACCGCTAAAGTTCTCCTTGCAGTGAGCCATGCACCCAGTCCGGCAGTGTGCCGTCCACCGAGCGCTGGGGGAAACTTCCGCTACAGCAGCTAAAGTTCGGCAGCCGCTAAATTTCTCCTTGCAGTGAATCGCACACCCAGCGCTGCATGTAACACTATTGCCTTCAATTTTGTGAAGTAAAGCCATAGCTTTTTTTTTCCCAATCTTTGTTACAGCCTTACATTAAAGTAAAAAAGCGAGGCATCAGGCCAAAACACAGAACAGTGTAGACGTGTGTCAGGAACATCAGAACTGTTCATTTATACCCAGCAGTTTATTAAAGAAAACCCTCGTGTTTTTTTCTTATATTAAATAAGTTGTAATTAAATTAGTTTTAAGTAAAAAAAAAAAAAAAAAAAAAAGATTCTTTAGAAATCTTTGAGCTTTGTCTGTAAAGTAAAACCATAACTTATCTGTTGTTGTTGTTTCAACTGAGATGATTTCTTGATCAACATGATAATGAACCTTGGACATTTATGTTTAGCCATGAATAGTTATGTGCACATTTTTATGTCTGGTAGATTCCTTCACTCATATCTGCATTTCAACCAGGAAAAAAGACACCGTGAATAAATACAAATATTTATTATAAACACAATAGGAGATGATGTAACGACTACATTGTGTTTGTTCATTAGGATTTCTCAATGTGACATAAACCTCATGATTAAATCATTTTTTTTAATTTAGTCATTTCAACATTTAATTATATCCTCATTGACTATGTGATTGCTTTTAATGCTGTAATCAGGTCAGGGTAATTACTACTTTGACTTCATGGACATGTATAATGATTCATTCATTTAATGTTAAAATAAGGAAAAAGTAATAAAATAGTTGCAGTTTAAAGATCCATTGTTTTATTTTGAAGCATAGCAGCAGGTGTGAGTTTGCAGAGATGACAGGTGAGCTGGGCCCTCACGACATTTAACCAGATGAAGGTATCCTCTGCAGCTTCAACCTCAAATTGGTGGAGTTTTTGGAGACACTTTTCTCACATTTTGAAGCACAGAGATGTTCTCTTCTTCCGACTGGAGTTCAGACTTTGGTATATTTAGACTACAACCCCAATTCCAATGGAGCTGCGATGTGTGAAATGTAAATAAAACAGAATATAATGATTTGCAAATCCTCTTCAACCGATATTCAATTGAATACACTACAAAGACAAAATATTTAATATTCAAACTGATAGACTTTTTTGTTTTTGTGCAAATATTTGCTCATTTTGAAATGGATACCTGCAACACATTTCAAAAAAGCTGGGACAGGGCCAACAAAAGACTGGGAAAGTTGATGAATGCTTAAAGAACACCTGTTTGGAACATTCCACAGGTGAACAGGTTAATTGTAAACAGGTGTCATGTCTATTGATTATTTTATCGATTAATCGGATAAAAAAGTACTTTTGTATTTTTAAACAATATCAGTAGTGGCAGGGCTCTCCCTAAGCAATGGCACAATGTCCCTGTGTCATCATGCAGATTTTTAAGTTTAGGATGTTCCCTCTCTATGTTTTCCCAGGTAATTATTTTTTCACATTATTAAGTTTTAAAGCTTTGCCAAACCATAAGCCCAGGCACTCTGTGAAATCTTCAGTCTGCAGACAGGACATTCTTTTTTTTTCCTTATTGCACATTTCATTTGCACTTTTTATTGCTGTGATTTATTCAGTGTTTAGTGTATATTTCTACGTGCTGTACAGAGCAGCTCAAACCGAAGTCAAATTCCTTGTTTTCTGTGGATACTTGGTGAATAACAAAGCCTTTGAAAAAACGGCTGTGGAATGCAACATTTCCACAACAGCTGCACTGATGAATTAACTCTACAGCCTGTTGATAAAAACGCTTATCAAATCTGAAAAAAAGCTTCTTTTTTTTAATAGTTAAACGTGATTAATTTAAAGTGCGCTTCCTTTCGCTTCATCTGTGGAGGTGGAGAGCAGCCAGTGGGGCAAACCACGTTTTAAAAAAATATATATATAAACACACTGCTTCACTTTAAATGCATAAGAAGTCCGTTTCAGGCGATCAGCACAGACCCTTTCTATTAAGAGGCTTAATTTTACTCAGCATGTGGCTTTGTAAACTTGTAGCATCGCCTGCTACATTGATTAGTGCTTACATTAGTTATGGGCATGCTCGACGGTCTTCTTCTCGGCTTTTTTGTGGGAGCGTTACAGTGCCACCTACAGGCCTGGCATATGTACTACAGCTTTAAACGAAGCTTCGAGGCAAAGAATTTGCCTAGAACATTTTTTGTAATCGAATTACTCAATCGTTTCAGCCCTACATGATTGTGTAGAAAAGGAGCATCCCCAAAAGGATCAGCTGTTCACAAGCAAAGATGGGGCGAGGATCATCCACGCTGAACAACTGCATGAAAAAATAGCCCAACAGATTAAGAACAATGTTTCTCAACATTGAATTGCAAGGAATTTAGGGATTCCAGCATCTACAGTCTATAATATAATCAGAAGATTCAGAGATTCTGGAGAACTTTCTACACGTAAGCGACAAGGCCGAAAACCAACACTGAATGCCCGTGACCTTCAATCCCTCAGGCGGCACTGCATTAAAAACCAACATCATTGTGTAAAGGATCTTACCGCGTGGGCTCAGGAACACTTCAGAAAACCATTGTCAGTTAACACAGTTCGTCGCTACATCTACAAGTCCAAGTTAAAACTCTACCATGCAAAGAGAAAGCCAAACATCAAAAACATCCAGAAACGCTGCTGCCTTCTTTGGGCCCGAGCTCATTTGAAATAGACGCAAAGTAGAAAAGTTTGCTGTGGTCTGATGAGTCCACATTTCAAATTGTTTTTGGAAATCATGGACATTGTGTCCTCCGGACAAAAGAGGAAAAAGACCATCCAGATTGTTACCAGCGCAAAGTTCAAAAGCCAGCATCTGTGATCATATGGGGGTGTGTTAGTGCCCAATGGCATGGGCAACTTACACATCTGTGATAGCACCATCAATGCTGAAAAGTACATCCAGGTTTTGAAGGAACACATGCTGCCATCCAAGCAACATTTTTTCAGGGACGTCCGTGCTTATTTCTGCAAGACAATGCCAAGTCACACTGTGCACGTGTTACAACAGCGTGGCTTCATAGTAAAAGAGTGCAGGTACTAGACTGGCCTGCCTGCAATCCAGACCTGTTGCCCATTGAAAATGTGTGGTGCATTATGAAGCGCAAAATACCACAACGGAGACCCCGGACTGTTGAACAACTGAAATTGTACATCAAGCAAGAATGGAAAACAATTCCACCTACTAAGCTTCAACAATTAGTGTCCTCAGTTCCCAAAGGCTTATTGAGTGTTAGAAGGAAAGGTGATGTAACACAGTGATAAACATACCATTGTCCCCAATGTGTTACAGGCATCCATTTCAAAATGAGCAAATATTTGCACAAAAAGAATAAATTTTATCAGTTTGAACAGTAAATATCTTGTCTTTGTGGTGTATTCAATTGAATATAGGTTGAAGAGGATTTGCAAATCATCGTATTCTGTTTTTATTTACATTTTACACAACGTCCCAACATCATTGGAATTGGGGTTGTAACAAAGAAGGCCCTTTATAAGCCCATAATGCAAAAGCTTCAGGCAATGGGAGGGGCTAAGCATCCACTGAACCCCCGGCTTTTTAAAGATGATTTTTACATACCATTATGCTGAGAAAAAAATCCTTCTGAGAACCCTGACAAATGAGTGAGTTTTTCTGCCATGTTAAATTGTTCATCAGCATGATGGCCTGTGGAAAGGAACTGTTCCTGTGTCTCATTGTTTTGACATACAGAGCTCTTTAACTTTGTCCAGAAGGGAGGAGTTTAAACTGTGTGTGGGCAGGCTGGCTCCGATAAGTTTTTTTCTACAGACCTGACAGTTCATTGATGTCTGTGCCCGTCATGTTTGGAGGCAGAAGAAAACCAAACAGAGATGGAGATGCACAAGACAGACTGGATGATGGATGTGTGAAAGATGATGAGCAGTTCCTGTGTCAGGCTGAACTTCCTGAGCTGTCTGAGGAAGTACATCCTCTGCTGTGCCTTTTTCCTGATGGAGTCTGATGGTGGAACGGGGGCTTAGCATTGGTGCCTCACAGCAAGAAGGTCGTGGGATCCCTTCCCGCCCTTTCTGTGTGGAGTTTACATGTTCTCCACGTGTCTGCATGGACAAGTAGTCTGTGGTTGTGAGGATGTAAACCCAGGATGTGTTTACATCCTGTAAACCCAGGATGTAAACACCAGCCAGGATGCATTTATTTCCTCTAGGCTAATTCATTATTATCAGGTTGTCCTAAAAGTTCCCTAAAAAGCCTTCAGTTAATTCAAAATGCTGCAGCTAGAGTACTGACGGGGACTAGAAGGAGAGAGCATATCTCACCCATATTGGCCTCTCTTCATTGGCTTCCTGTTAATTCTAGAATAGAATTTAAAATTCTTCTTCTTACTTATAAGGTTTTGAATAATCAGGTCCCATCTTATCTTAGGGACCTCGTAGTACCATATCACCCCAATAGAGCGCTTCGCTCTCAGACTGCAGGCTTACTTGTAGTTCCTAGGGTTTGTAAGAGTAGAATGGGAGGCAGAGCCTTCAGCTTTCAGGCTCCTCTCCTGTGGAACCAGCTCCCAATTCAGATCAGGGAGACAGACACCCTCTCTACTTTTAAGATTAGGCTTAAAACTTTCCTTTTTGCTAAAGCTTATAGTTAGGGCTGGATCAGGTGACCCTGAACCATCCCTTAGTTATGCTGCTATAGACGTAGACTGCTGGGGGGTTCCCATGATGCACTGTTTCTTTCTCTTTTTGCTCTGTATGCACCACTCTGCATTTAATCATTAGTGATCGATCTCTGCTCCCCTCCACAGCATGTCTTTTTCCTGGTTCTCTCCCCTCAGCCCCAACCAGTCCCAGCAGAGGACTGCCCCTCCCTGGGCCTGGTTCTGCTGGGGGTTTCTTCCTGTTAGGGGGGAGTTTTTCCTTCCCACTGTAGCCAAGTGCTTGCTCACAGGGGGTCGTTTTGACCGTTGGGGTTTTACATAATTATTGTATGGCCTTGCCTTACAATATAAAGCGCCTTGGGGCAACTGTTTGTTGTGATTTGGCACTATATAAAAAAATTGAATTGAATTGAATTAACACACTACGCTGTCATGGCTTAAAATCCAGCAGAGCAGATAAGATCCCCCTGCTCATGCCAGCACATGTCCAAGCCCATTTGAAGTTTGCCAGTGACCATCTGGATGATCCAGAGGAGGCATGGGAGGTGGAGATGTGGTCAGACTGGTATCTACTCCACTCGCAGTGTTTGGAGGATGAGAACAACTCCAAGAACACCATCTCAACCGTGAAGCATGGGGGTGGAAGCATAATTTTTGGGGGTGCTTTTCTCTAAAGGGGACAGGACGACTGCACTGTATTGAAAGGAGGATGGATGCTGTCATGCATCACAAGATTTTGGCAAACAACCTCTTTCCCTCAGTAAGAGCATTGAAAATGGGTCGTGGCTGGGTCTTCCAACATGACAATGACCCCAAACACACAGCCAGGGCAACTAAGGAGTGGCTCCATAAAAAGCATTTCAAGGTCCTGGAGTGGCCGAACCAGTCTCCAGACCTGAACTCAATAGAACGTCTTTGGGGGGAGCTGAAACTCTAAACCCAAAAGAGTTGGAGAAGATCTGACTGGAGGAGTGGACCAAAATCCCTGCTGCAGTGTGTGCAAACTTGATCAAGAACTACAGGAAACATATGACCTCTGTAACTGGAAACAAATGTTTCCGTACCAAATATTAAGGCCTGTTTTTCTATTGTACCAAATACTTATTTCATGCAATAAAATGCTAATTTAATATTTATAAATTATACAATGTAATTTTCTGATTTTTTTTTTTTTTTTAGATTTTCCAAAAAATGAACTGAAATGTTGCTGAAAAATGTACCAATTCGATCATATTTCAAGCTTATAGTGTCATACTTTGCAATTTCGACCAAATAATTAAAGAACTAAATATATTTCTCATTTTCTTCATAACTCAGCCGCAAACAGCAGAGCATAGCAGGCAGCTGCTTTCAGCGCTGAAAGCAGATCAGAGCGGAGACGCTGTGCGTCTCTCTCCGCTCTGACTTAAAGGAAAAAAAACTCCATCAAAATGTTTCATTAAAATAATCCATAGTGTCAGTGTCCGTAGATGCTGATACATTCATAAGTTTATGGTTTATTTTACAGTTTAAAAGCTCCAGTTTCTAAAAAGCTCAGAGAAAAAACACTGACAGTGAGAGCGAGAAGGAGTGGAAGGGGCAGAAGAGAGGGGAGGAGCACGAGAGAGCAAGCACAATAGGGGAGGAGACGGAGGGGGGAGAGACTGGAGAGAGCGCGCGCGAGAGAGAGACGGGAGGAGGTGGGAGGAGCAGCAGAAAGTGCGCATGAGAGAGAGAGAGGAGGAGGGCGGAGCAGGCGAGAGCGCGCACAAGACGGGGGGAAGAGAGAGCACACACGAGAGAGAGAGGGGAGGAGCTCTTGTTCAAACAAGATAATAGGGCACTGCTGTCTTGTTTGAACCCTGCGTGATATCGCGGGATCTGACCACTTATGGGGACCTCAGCTCCCATTGTGCAATAGATACACAGGATAACTTCACATAGACAAATGGGGTACTGTTTGTAATGTAATCCCACTCAAACATGTTGGAAAAACCATCATGACAGAAAGACAAATGCTATATGCCCATCAAATATTAATGTTTTTAACCTTTTCGGCGTTATTTACTTTATTAACTCAGACTTTGACAGAAACATTTTAAAAAGAACTTTGGAATTACAAATATTACAACATAAATGTCATGTTTTGTCTATTACTCTTGCTCTCAATGCATGTAAAAGTACTCAAAATTCATTAAAATATGGCTTGCCGATAAATGGACTCCATTTATATAGCGCTTTTCCATCTGCATCAGATGCTGAAAGCGCTTTACAATTATACCTCACCTTCACCCATTCACACAAACAGTTAGGGATGATCAGTGTGCACTTTGTGGGAAAGGGTGGAAGCAGGGTAAATGGGGATCTCTGGCATCTCCGCTCTTGAAACCTCAACTGTCTGAGTTTAGGACTGAACTAGGGTTTGTCATTGTTATACCTCACCATGGTTCATGATGGAATGCAGCAATCCTCACAGAAGCTGATATATGAAGCCACAACGTCTGTGTACTCATCCAGATTGTTAGTGGCAGTATTGAATGCATCCCAGTCTGTTTTTTCTAAACACGCTTGTAGATCCTCCACAGATGTCCTCACTACAGGTTTGCAGAGTTTCATTTCTGCCTGTAGGTAGGAATGAGGTGGACCATGGCATGGTCAGAGTGTCCCAGAGCACCATGTGGGACGGCATGATAAGCATTGTTCATAATTGTGTAACAGTGATCCAGAATTCTGTCCTTTTCTGGTCAGACATTTGATGAGCTGTCTGTATTTAGGAAGTTCGTGGGAGAGGTTACCTTTGTTAAAGTCACCAAGGACAATAACTAAAGAGTCCGGGTTAGTCCACTCCACACACAGTATCTGGTCGGCAAGCTGGTGTTGTGCCTCGTGCACGTTAGCAGGCAGTGGGATGTAAACACCAGCCAGGATGAAAGAGCTGAACACACGGGGCGACTAGAAGGGTTTGCAGTTAATAAAAAAAGTTTCCAGATCAGGAGAGCAGTGTTGTTGCATCACTGTTAAGTCGTTACACCAGCCATTGTTGATGTAAAAGAGTACGGAATCGCTCCACAGAGCCATGTCTCTGTGAAACAGAAAACAGCAGATATGGTGAAATTGCTGCTTTTCCCCACCAGTAGCTGGAGTTCGTCCTTTTTATTTTGCAGAGAACACACGCTGGAGAGGAATATTCCTGGTAGTGGTGTGCATTGGCTGCAGCGGCTCAACCGAACAAGCGCCCTGGCTCGTCTCTCCCTCCTGCGGCATTTCACTGTGCGGGCCAAGGTGAGGGCATTTTTGGCCAAAATGCTGAAAAAAATCCACTTAAGGCTCGAGAAAAACGGAGGGGGAAAAATCCACTGGCGTTATTCCCCTGATCTTCAAGAGCTCAGTGCGGGTGAAAAAGATCCGGTGTCACTGACCAAACAGTCACCCCTAAAAATCGGTCTGCCTTGCCCTCACTGCGCATGTGTCATTTCTGTGCATCAGCCGTGGTTCACAGATTATCACCTTATTTCTGCTTAAAATGGCACTCCAGTCATCATCTATCTCAGCGACAGATATCCGAAGCTTTTGTACAACAATCATTTCCACATAAATTCAGCATTATTTAATAATAAGACGGGGGGAAGCGATCACAGCGCAGCAGCCACAAGAGCTGCTGGTGCTGCGTTCACTGTGCCTCCATCATTTCAAAGCGTCAGTAGCGACTTACCGATTATCGCCTTGTTTCTGCTTAAAACTGACTTTAGAATAATACAAGAGGTTTTACCTTGCGTCTGATGATTAATAATCCCATTAATCCCTTTGGGTGAGGAGAGTCCATCTCAGACGTGCTGCTGTGGACCAAAATGATGCATACACAGTGAAGGCAGGGCGTACTAATTTTTAGGGGGGGGGGCACCGTTCGGTCTGCGACACCGGGAACCGTTGCATAACACAGGAGTAACACACAAAAACAAACAAAGCAATGCACACCAAAACACAGAGGCAGCTGACTGTGGTGCCATCTTGAAACACTTACTTTCTAGTGCATTTCATCGCTTCAGCAATATTTATTTTGGGTGCAAGCAAGAATGAATAATCAGAGTCCTGGGGTCTCATTTATCAACCAGTCATATGCACAGATTTGTGCTTAAACTGTGCATACATTTTTTTGCAAATGTTTCTTTTTCAAACATCCAACTCAAAATTTTCTCCTCAGAAAACCAAAACACACATCTACATTATTTTTTTGCACACACTGAAAAAAACAAAGTCTTGAATGAGAATAGAAAGGACAGTAAAGAACAAAATTATACTCATCTTCCACAACATCAAGGTCACAAAAAATACAAACGCTCTCCTGTTCAGAGAGACCCTTATACCTGCCCACTTCCACTGCCAGAGGAAGAGTACCAAATCTAATCTGAGCACAAAGGGACTGCTGCTTCCGGGACAAATTGAACTTCACATAAGTCTCAGTCTGGTATTCCTCCTTAAATTGTATATAATTCCTTAGTTTTGTTTTCTTACAAATATCATTTTTCCATTGCATTTCATAATTATTGAAAAAAAAAATTGTTTTAAGAAATTTAAATTACACTGCAATTTATTCATGTAAATGTAATTCAAATTCGAAATTGTAAATAAGTTAATTATTTCTTTGGCCCACGGATAATTATTTGAACAATCCCATAAAAAAATTTTTTTGGTCAGCCTGTCCTCTAGCAGCTTAATGAAGCGGTTCAATAAACGAAGCATCTCTTATAATGCAGGGCTCCCACTCCATGTCACCCTCTACAGCCAGTTTAACAGTGAACTTGTGGACACCTAAAGAAGCATCTAATCGCTCTGTTTTGAAGACTAGTAATATGTTTGACTTCCTCAAAGCCCCACACACCAGCAGCATAAAACAAAATAGAACCAACCATTGCATTGTAAAGCTTTGTAAACACAGAGAAACCTGTATCCGGTAAGGTCTTCTTCTGTATTAATCCTAGAGCTCTCCCAGCAGATTCTGATCAGTGTTTAGTTCCCTCACTAAAACACATAAATTCATTAAAAACTAGTCCACGGTATTTATATGAACTTGTAAATGCTAAAGATATCTCTCCATACATAAAATTGTATGAGCATCTCTATTCACATTTCTTTCTGAAGTGCATTACCTGAGTTTTATCCTTATTCAGAGACAGTCTCCATTTTTTACTCCATGCATTCATATATTCAACATTTTTTGTAAATTCACTTCAGATTCTGCCAGCAAGATAATATCAGCATACAACAAGATACTTAGATTTAACTTATAAATATAAATACCAAGGTTGGCTTCTTTGATTTCATCTACTAGATCATTTATATACAAACCAAATAACGTAGGAGATAACACATTGCCTTGTTTTACTGCAAATGGAGTAGGGAACCAGCCAGTCCTCAAATTATTCACCTGAACAAATGCAGCTGAGGTTTTATACAGAGATTTGACTGCATTATAAAATCTACCTGAAATGCCATATACGAGGTCTGTTAGAAAAGTATCCGACCTTTTTATTTTTTTCAAAAACCATATGGATTTGAATCACGTGTGATTGCATCAGCCAAGCTTGAACCTTCGTGCGCATGCGTGAGTTTTTTCACGCCTGTCGGTTGTGTCATTCGCCTGTGAGCAGGCTTTGTGTGAGCAGTGGTCCACTCCTCTCCTCGGATTTTTATTGCGAATAAATGTCTGAACAATTTGGAGCTTTGCTGCATCAATTTTTTCATGAAACTGTGAGAGACCTCCAGGTGAACACCATTAGGAAAATTCAGATGGCTTTGAGGGACGATTTTATGGGGATTACACAGATTAAGGAGTGCTCCAGCCGGTTTAAAGACCACCCACAGCATCTGAGAGCACGCCGCGATCCGAGTGCGATCGACAGGCTCAAACCCTGCTGAAACAACCAGATAATTTCCAACGTGAAGGCTTTGTTGATCCGGGACGTCGTCTGACTTACACAAAAATGGCAGGAGACGTGGACATCAGTACTTTTTCAGTACATTCCACTGTTACAGGAGTTTTTTTCATGGAAAGAAAAGCGGACGGGCGCGGCACAAAACCACCACCATGTTGGTCTCACAGGACGGCTTTGAGATGGCTTTCAGACGGCTGTCGGTGGGTTTTCAGTCGTGTGATTAACCGAGAAATTGTGGATGACTCTGGACATGCCAGAACATGTCCTGTGAGGCTTCATCACGGCATTGCTTTGCGCCATGCGGCTCCACCGTGACGTGCGGAATTCCTCCGCATGTCTGTCTCAATGTGCCGAAAAAGTGCTGATGTCCACGTCTTCCGCAATTCCTGTGCTAGTCCGACGACATACCGGATCAGTCAGTCCCGGATAAAACACAGCGTCCAGTTTGGAAATGAACGGCACATTCCACTGTTACAGGAGTTTTTGTCATGGAAAGAGGAGCGGAGGAATGTCACGCGTCGCGGCAGTGCCACATGGCGCAAAGCAACGCCGTGATGAAGCCTCACAGGACATGTTCTGGCATGTCCAGGCTCATCCACAATTTCTCGGTTAGTCACACGACTGAAAACCCACCGACAGCCGTCTGAAAGCCATCTGAAAGCCGTCCTGTGAGACCAACACGGAGGTGGTTTTGTGCCGCGCCACGAGCGGCACGGTGGCGCATCCGTCCGCTTTTCTTTCCATGAAAAAAACTCCTGTAACAGTGCAATGTGCAGAAAAAGTACTGATGTCCACGTCTCCTGCCATTTTTGTGCAAGTCAGAAGACGTCCCGGATCAACAAAGTCTTCACTTTGGAAATGATCTGGTTGTTTCAGCGGGGTTTCAGCCTGTCAATCGGCGCTCGGAGCGTGGCGCGCTCTCAGCAGCTGTGGGTGGTCTTTAAACCGGCTGGAGCACTCCTTAATCTGTGTAATCCCCATAAAAATCGTCCCTCAAAGCCATCTGAATTTTCCGAATAGTGTCCAACTGGAGGTCTCTCACAGTTTCTGGAAAAATTGATGCAGCAAAGCTCCAAATCGTTCAGACATTTATTCGCAATAAAAATCCGACGAGAGGGGTGGACCACTGCTCACACAAAGCCTGCTCACAGGCGAATGACGCAACCGACAGGCGTGAAAAAACTCACGCATGCACACGAAGGTTCAAGCTTGGATGATGCAATCACACGTGATTCAAATCCATATGGTTTAAAAAAAATAAATAAAAAGGTCGGATACTTTTCTAACAGACCTCGCATTAATAATTTAAACTGCAGTAGGTCTCTGTTAATCCACTCAAAAGCCTTCTGGAAATCAAAACAACCAAATGTATGTTTTCCTTCATATAGTCTGGCCCTTACCACTGATGATATAACATATATATGGTCAATGCAAGTCCTACCTTTTCGAAAGACATTTTGTTCTTCTGCTAGAATATTATGTGCTTCAATATACTGATTCAGTCTGTTATTGAGGATACCGGAATAGAGTTTGTAGACTGTACTTAGCAAACTGATACCTCTGTAATTGAGTGGTTCTCTTGGGTCAGCCTTTGAAGATTTTGGTATAGGTTTTATTATTGACTGATGCCACTCTGATGGAACAACAGAATTTTAAAAACAGGCTTGAAAAAAGCCCTGCAGAAATTGAATGCAGGGTGCACTGAGAGCTTTATTAGGGATCCCTTGAACTCCCACTGTTTTATTTGCTTTAGCAGCACTCACAACTTTTTGTACCTCCTCAAAAGTAATATCATAACTCAACATATTATTTTGATACAGTATAACATCTGATAGCTCACTCTCCAATTTAAGTTTGACTTAAAAATTGTTCATCAAATAACAAATGTTAATTGCTTCCATAGAGGACTCAATCATTTTCCCATTTTGACAAAATCTTGTTTTAAGGCAAGAATCTCCATTATATTTTATTATCTCCACTGGAACTATGTACAATCCAAACATTTCTATATTAATTATGGAATTTAAGAACTTGTACTTACAGTGGGGAAAATAAGTATTTGACTCCCTGTCAGTTTTGCAGGTTTTTCCACCTACAAAGAATGGAGAGGTCTGTAATTTTTATCGTAGGTACACTTCAACTGTGAGAGACAGAATCTAAAAAAAAAAAAAAATCATCCAGAAAATCACATGTATGATTTTTAAATAATTAATTTGCATTTTATTGCATAAAATAAGTATTTGACTCCCTATGACCACCTACCAACCAGCAAGAATTCTGGCTCTTACAGACCTGTTAATTTTTTCTTTAAGAAGCCCTCTTATTCTGCACTCTTTACCTGTATTAACTGCACCTGTTTGAACTTGTTACCTGTATAAAATACACCTGTTCACACACTCAATAAATCACACTCCAACCTGTCCACCATAGCCAAGACCAAAGAGCTGTCTAAGGACACCAGGGATAAAACTGTAGACCTGCACAAGGCTGGGATGGACTACAGAACAACAGGCAAGCAGCTTGGTAGAAGACAATAACTGTTATGATTATTTATTAGAAAGTGGAAGAAACACAAGATGACCGTCAATCTCCCTCAGTCTGGGATTCCATGCAAGATCTCACTTTGTGGGGTAAGGATGATTCTGAGAAAGCTCAGAACTACACAGGAGGACCTGGTCAATGACCTGAAGAGAGCTGGGACCACAGTCACAAAGATTACATTAGTAACACATGATGCTGTCATGGTTTAAAATCCTGCAGGGCAGCAAGGTCGCCCTGCTCAAGCCAGCACAGGTCCAGGCCCGTTTGAAGTTCACCAGTGACCATCTGGATGATCCAGAGGAGGCATGGGAGAAGGTCATGTGGTCAGATGAGACCAAAATAGAGCTTTTTGGAATCAACTCCACTTACCATGTTTAGAGGATGAGAACAACCCCAAGAAAACCATCCCAACCATGAAGCATGGGGGTGGAAACATCATACTCTGGGGGGTGCTCTTCTGCAAAGGGGACAGGATGACTGCACCGTATTGAAGGGAGGATGGATGGGGTCATGTATTGTGAGATATTGGCAAAACAAACAACCTCCTTCCCTCAGTAAGAGCACTGAAGATGAGTCATGGCTGGGTCGTTCAGCATGACAATGACCCCAAACACACAGCCAGGGCAACTAAGGAGGGGCTCCGTAAGAAGCATTTCAAGGTCCTGGAGTGGCCTGGCCAGTCTCCAGACCTGAACTCAATAGAAAATCTTTGGAGGGAGCTGAAACTCCAAACCTGAAAGTTTTGGAGAAGATCTGTATGGAGGAGTGGACCAAAATCCCTGTTGCAATGTGTGAAAACGTGGTCAAGAACTATAGGAAATGTCTGACCTCTGTAATGGCAGACAAATGTTTCTGTACCAGTTGTTAAGCTCTGTTTTTCTAGGGGGTCAAATACTTATTTTATGCAATAAAATGCAAATTAATTATTTAAAAATCATACAATGTGATGTTCTGGATTTTTTTTTTTAGATTCTGTCTCTCACAGTTGAAGTGCACCTACAATAAAAATTACAGACCTCTCCATTCTTTGTAGGTGGGAAAACCTGCAAAACTGACAGGGGGTCAAATACTTATTTTCCCCACTGTATATTTAGAATGTATGTAATTACATGTACAGGTCTGACTGTGTGTATACATAACATCTTGCGGTAGAATAAGAAAACTGCAACAAGTCAGCACTGCTGCCATTACAACACACAATCTCATACGTTCTTTATTCTTCTGAAAGTACGCAATTAGTAATATTGCTGTGTCAAAAACAGACATGTCACATCATGGGTGTCAAAGCCTACAAAAGGACAAACCGCAGCTTTTCACTTCTTCATTCAAATAAAAATAATTAAAACCTTTGTGGTGAACCTTTGCCATGAACACTGCCATCTACTGGATGGGAGTGTGAATACCAATCGCCACACATTTGCTACGTGCTAAATCACTTAAACAGAATTTTCAGTTGTGAAATTGCCTTTTTTTACAAATGAAAAAAATGACATTTGCAAATACAGATTTATTTGTAAAAACCAACACACACATTACAGTAACTTGTGTATTGGTTTCTACATATATATAAACTGACCAACCACTGATGACAGGAAGCTCATTTTCCTATAATGCCTTTTGGTATGTGTATCTGTAAATGCTCAAACCTTCAAAATTAGTGCATGACTTTAAAACTAAAACCTATATAGCTGATATTTTCACTTTGTAAAAACGACAGAAGTGACATAAATTTTGATAACTTGTCTGGAATTAGTTTGTTTAAAATTTTAACCATAAGTCAAAACTGTCTTGCTGTGCATGTCTCCAAGAGTCTGCAAAACTGTATGGCTGTGAAAACAAATTGAAAAAATAAATCCCTCCCTTTTTCCTCTCTGCTCACCAGGTCTCTTTTGCTGAGAAGAAGGCTGATCTTAGACAGAAGAGCTGGCTCATTGTTCTTTGTGATTGCCTTTGAATTTACTCAGAAGTATCAGTAGCTGTCAACGTACTGGAGTCAATACTAAAAGTTACTGGTTTAGCTTTTAGCTGTAACTTCCACTAAATAAGCAAATATTTGCACAAAAAACAATAAAGCTTATCAGTTTGAATATTAAATATCTTATCTTTGTGTTGTATTCAATTTAACATAGGTTGAAGAGGATTTGCAAATCATTATATTCTGTTTTTATTTACATTTTACACAACGTCCCAACTTCACTGGAACTGGGGTTGTACACCAGTGTTGTTGACATCATTTTAAAGATTGTTGGCATTGAAGCAGAGTGACTTTTTCCTGCTTCACCTCATATTAAGTTAAGCAGCTGTACGCCACGTTTTAGCTCCCCTACGCAGCAGTATGCTGAGCGCTACATGAGGTGGATGCAAAAAATTAAACGTTTAATTTTTTCCGCACAGAACACTGGATGCAGAAAGTACACAGTTTTTAAGCAAGTCCACAAAACACTTCACAACTGTTTGTAAATCTACGAGGTTTGTCAATAAAGTAACAGTCCTTTTTATTTTTTTCAAAAACTATATGGATTTCATTCATATGTTTTTACGTCAGACATGCTTGAACCCTCGTGTGCATGCGTTAGTTTTTCCACGCCTGTCGGTTACGTCATTCGCCTGTGAGCACGCCTTGGGAAGGAGTGGTCCCGCCCCCTCGTCGGATTTTCATTGTCTGGAAATGGCGGAATGAAAAGGACTTTTTTTCCATCAGAGAGACAAATACCGGCATCACTGAAAGCAGCCAAAGATAACGATACGTCTTTGGGATGGTTATGAGTAATTTTTTCTCTAATAGTTAAAATTTTATTAGCAAAGAAAGTCATGAAGTCATTACTGGTTAAAGTTAAAGGAATACTCGGCTCAATAGAGCTCTGACTCTTTGTCAGCCTGGCTACAGTGCTGAAAAGAAACCTGGGGTTGTTCTTATTTTCTTCAATTAGTGATGAGTAGTAAGATGTCCTAGCTTTACGGAGGGCTTTTTTATAGAGCAACAGACTCTTTTTCCAGGCTAAGTGAAGATCTTCTAAATTAGTGAGAAGCCATTTCCTCTCCAACTTACGGGTTATCTGCTTTAAGCTGTGAGTTTGTGAGTTATACCACGGAGTCAGGCACTTCTGATTTAAAGCTCTCTTTTTCAGAGGAGCTACAGCATCCAAAGTTGTCTTCAATGAGGATGTAAAACTATTGACGAGATACTCTATCTCACTTACAAAGTTTAGGTAGCTACTCTGCACTGTGTTGGTATATGGCATTAGAGAACATAAAGAAGGAATCATATCCTTAAACCTAGTTACAGCGCTTTCTGAAAGACTTCTAGTGTAATGAAACTTATTCCCCACTGCTGGGTAGTCCATCAGAGTAAATGTAAATGTTATTAAGAAATGATCAGACAGAAGGGAGTTTTCAGGGAATACTGTTAAGTCTTCAATTTCCATACCATAAGTCAGAACAAGCTCTAAGATATGATTAAAGTGGTGGGTGGACTCATTTACATTTTGAGCAAAGCCAATTGAGTCTAATAATAGATTAAATGCAGTGTTGAGGCTGTCATTCTCAGCATCTGTGTGGATGTTAAAATCGCCCACTATAATTATCTTATCTGAGCTAAGCACTAAGTCAGACAAAAGGTCTGAAAATTCACAGAGAAACTCACAGTAACGACCAGGTGGACGATAGATAATAAATAAAACTGGTTTTTGGGACTTCCAATTTGGATGGACAAGACTAAGAGTCAAGCTTTGAAATGAATTAAAGCTCTGTCTGGGTTTTTGATTAATTAATAAGCTGGAATGGAAGATTGCTAGAGAGGACTGACCCACCTTTTGTATCAAAACTGATTTATGGCCCTGTCAGCCAATCAGAATCGACTACGTCACTAAGCCCAGCCCCCTTATGACATCACAGCCAATCAGAATCGATGACGTCACTATATCCCGCCCCCCAAGCCCCGCCCCCGGCTCCTCCCCTAATCCTGCCCCTTATGATGTCACATCCAATCAGAATCTATTACGTCACTATGTCCTGCCCTAAGCCCCGCCCCTAACCCCTCCCCTAGTCCTGCCTCCAAGCCCCACCCCTAATGACATCACAGCCAATCAGAATCGATTGCGTCACTATGTCCCGCCCCTAAGCCCCGCCCCTCCTCTAGTCCCGCCCCTGGCTCCTCCCCTAGCCCCACCCCAAGCTCCTCCCCTACCCCCACCCCCAAGCTCCTCCCCTAACCCTGCCCCAAGCACCCCCTCCAAGCCCTACCTCCCCTCCCACCCGGGTCTAATATTTTAATGTCATTGTATTTCATTAAAGAACGATTAAAAATACCTAGTTAATTCTTTAATACATTAAAAAGATCTAATTCTGAAATAAGTAAACATAAATCAGTGTCTATTATTTAATACCCCTTTAATATTTTTAATTCTTAAATTAAAGCGCCTCCTTTTATGGTTTTTAATGCCTCAAAGAAGGAATAAAAAATACCGTATCTTATGCATAATTATGGGAGGTTTTCTTCAATTTAGTGATTAAACACAAATATTTTAATGCGCCTTTAATATTTCTTAATTCTTAAATTATTGCGTTTCCTTTTCTGTTTTTTTAATTCGTAAATTAAAGAAGGGAAACAAATAGCCGTCTCTCGCCTGTAAGTCTTTGCAGCAAGACGGTCAAATACCCACGCATAGAGCTGCTCGCGGAAACATGACCCCACGGCTGTAATACCTGTTGCAGACGCTAACTGTGTCTGTGTGTGTGTGTGTGTGTGTGTGTGCGTGCGTGCGTGTGACCTGTGGAGCGGGGGTGTCACGCCGGATGGTCTTTTATAACATAGTAGAGAAGCTTGAATCTTTGGTTGAAGCTTGAATGTTTAATTACCTCCAATTTCCTGATGACGGGGTCGTTCGCTGGGCTTGTTTGAAGACGGAAAAACAAAGTCCCTCCCTTCTCATTTACGCCAGATGCAGTTTCTTTTAAGATATTAGCCGATCGATCATGGGCTGCTGGACACCCGCTGATCGGAGATGCCGCCCCCGAGGTGATGAAGCCGGAAAAAAACAAAGTTTCTTCTCAGTCACTCCCAGCAGGGTGGCTGGGTGTCAGGCCAGATGGTATTTTTAGAGCAAAAGGTGCCAGTGAGTGTTTTTCACAAAAACCTCGTTTGAAAAACAATTTACCCTTTCCAACAATATTATAGGAAAGAACACAGGCTGTATAAGGTTTAGAATATGTGCTTTATTACATTCATTAAAGTCACACACAGAGAAAAAAGCAATTGTTCATGTTTATTAAACACAGCATACGTGAAGGAAAACATTAAGAAAAAAGTATTTGGTCCACTTACATGAAGAAAAAAAGTATACGTTCATGTTTATTAAACACAGCATACGTGAAGGAAAACATTAAGAAAAAAGTATTTGGTCCACTTACATGAAGAAAAAAAGTATACGTTCATGTTTATTAACAGCATACGTTAAGAAAAAAGGTACTTGTTCCAGTTACCTGAAGAAAAAAGCATATACGTTCATGTTTATTAAACACAACATACATGAAGGAAAACATTAAGAAAAAGTACTTGTTCCAGTTACCTGAAGAAAAAAGCACATGTTCATGGTTATTAAACACAAATTTGGTCCACTTACATGAAGAAAAAAGCATACGTCCATGTTTATTAAAGGGTAACCATCAGGCTGTCGCCGTAAATTAGCTGATAGATGATTATTATGTCTCCAGCTGCGTATAATAAACTCAAGTCTGCTCAAAGCCACTTTTTTAAGGCAACAAGTTCGCATATTTTTTTTGTAAAGTCAACTTATTATATTTTACACATTTTGGGATTCAAACATCAAATCCTTATCTCAACACTTCACGGTAACGTTCACATGCCAGCAGTTTGGATGTTAAGTCCTAAATCTAAACATTTTCTTTGCTCACTTGTATTGCTGCAAGTTCCTGCTTTACCACCTCATTCTGACCAAGAAACATCTGAAGTGGGTCAAAAAATAAACTGTTCTTGAAAGCAGCTTTCTCCTGGTTAGTTTTTAATACACCCTGAAGACATCAAGATTCTCTGATCAGATTTCTTGGGAGACTTTCCAAAAGGGAGACATCTATTGTTTTAATATGAAAATCAGCCGTCAGCATTTTATGTCAAGTGTTCCCTGAAAATCACAGATAACTGAATGACGGAGAACTGAAGCAACAACTTTGAAGTTTCAAATAAAACAGGGTTCATCAGCATTTTCTGGTTTATCAGAATCTGAATCAGAACAGCTTTTAATGGCCAAGTATCCACAGAATACATGGAATTTGACTTTGGTTTGAGCCACACTCTCTCTGTACACTGTAAATGCATGCTAACATACAAACGAATTAAGTTAACCAGACTCAGTTTTCAAGCTGTAGCTTCAAGAAAATTAAGTTGACCTGAATATGATGAATGAACAAAACTATTTTGAGAATTAAGCCGTCACTTGTTGGATGCTCACAGTAAATACATTACTGTAATTTAATTTTTTCAGTACAGCAAAATAAACAAGTTTCTGTAATCTAGATTTTAAGTTTATTTGAGTACTGCACACTCGCAATAATTAAGGTAATCAAATCTGCTTCAAGACAACATAAATTACTTTGTAAGGCAGCAAGTTTGCATTTTTAGTAAAGTCAACTTATTATATTTTACAGTGTAAGGCATGTAGAAATACCCTAAACAGCGAATAATCCGCAGTAAAAATTGTACGTGTTTTTAAAAACCGCTTGTAATTATGAAGAAACTAGTTTAGCTAACAACTGCTACAGAAAGGTGAATATTTATTAAAATGAATCTGAAATACACGAGTTGACCAACATCACGAGGGTAAGAGTTCTAATGTTAAAACTCACTGTTGTTACTCTGCTGTTTTATGATTTGTAAAAAGCTGCACCAGGCACTTGAAAATGGCACATTTCCGACCAATTCTGTCAAAAAACATTAACAGCCTGGGAGCCGACACACTGCTGTCAGTGTGACAAGAGGAAAGTGTGTCATGTAGAATCTTTGCATTTGTTCAGAGCGTATAATTATAAATCTCAAGTCGTTTTAACGTGGATAAAGATTTAAATGCGGTTGTTTTGCAGAAGTTCCACTGAAAACACACAGAAGTTGTAATTTTTACAATTCACATGCCGTATCTTTGATAGAAACAGTCGGTGGTCATTTATTGAGAAATCTAACTGTCGGAGGGTTTTACGCTTTAAACGCTTATTTGGTTGTGAAAAGCTCCACAAAAACTTATACTTTTCGAGCTGATGCTGACTGTTTGCATAAATTTTTGGCTGAGTGGGGAAACGTCTGACATTATATAGCCAATATGTTTTTTCTTACTTTATGGACCTTTAAAAACTTTAGTCATATTACTAAATCATTGTTTTTCTTTTTTTCTTACCTCATGAAGGCGACTCTCTCTCCGGCTCCCCGTGTCGTCTAATAACCCTCTGGGCTTAATTTGTCGGCCTGAATTCTTCTTCTTCTTCTCGTTAAACCAGAATAAACTTTTTATGCATCGCAATTATTCTCTCTCAAAAACATTCATTAATACCAGTCCAAAATATCCTCGAACCTCCGGGCATCTTGCAGGAGCGACGGTCACGTCTCGCCACAAACTGAAAGAAAAGATGCGACTTATTAAATATTTAGCCTACACTTTAAAAAAAACGTCATGATGTGATTTTTTTCTTCTTACCGTGTAACACGAGTCCGTCCCCGCGGCGCCCTGTTGACGGTTCGACAGACCTCCGTCGGTTATAACACACCAGCTCCGCGTTATTAACCTGTATTTTTAATATAAATGAGATTTCAGAGGGTTTACTACATCTCTGCTGCTGTGTCTGGGGAAAAAAAACTTGATTAAACAGCGTTAAATAAACTCCTAACAGAATATCCACAAACTGTAACACAGACCATACTTATTAATGAATATTTACACTTTAAAAAGTTATGAGCTGATTTTCTTACGTCATAAAGGAGAGTCTGTCCCTGGTGCGTCGTGTCGTCTAAATGATCCTCTGGGGTTAATTTGTCAGGCCGAATTCTTCTGCTCCATCAGAATAAACTTTTCTCACCGTGGGGCTCTATATCTAACAAAAAAACATCATTTAAAAAATGTTTTTACCGCCGAGGATCTTTTTAAAAAAAACAAAAAAAAACAGAAGCATTTCTATCAAAAGATTACTTAATTCACTTGCCGTGAAAGACTTTCGCACTCTGAAGAAAAAGAAAACTTCATCCCGAGAGAATGAATGTCTGCTCCGGTCAGCGGCTGGAATGATGGAAAAACACTGCAGCAGGAGGCGGGACAGGAAAACTGGACCAGCCTCCGGATTTAGCCTGACACCTCGGACCGAGGGACACAGCAGGACCTCATAAAAATATTGCTTCAAACGGGATCTGTGACGCTGGCCCGGTTTGTCAAAAGAGGTGCGACCTTTTGCGCTAAACACCCCAAATACACACACAGGCACACACTTTTAAGACGCAAATATCCCCAGACCCGCGCGTGTAGTGGTCCCATATTATGAACAAAAGTGGATGGATAGCAAAGTCATGACGGATAATACAGAAATAGTGGACCTTTTAATAGTTGCACTAAAAGAATAAAACGCTACTCACAGGAGAAGTTTTCCCAGCTTCAGCCTGTCTTATTCCAGACATGTCAGAAACCACATCAATCAATCAATCAACTTTTTTCTTATATAGCGCCAAATCACAACAAACAGTTGCCCCAAGGCGCTCCATATTGCAAGGCAAGGCCATACAATAACCATGAAAAACCCCAACGGTCAAAACGACCCCCTATGAGCAAGCACTTGGCCACAGTGGGAAGGAAAAACTCCCTTTTAACAGGAAGAAACCTCCAGCAGAACCAGGCTCAGGGAGGGGCAGTCTTCTGCTGAGACTGGTTGGGGCTGAGGGAAAGAACCAGGAAAAAGACATGCCGAGAAGGGGGGCAGAGATCGATCACTAATGATTAAATGCAGAGTGATGCATACGGAGCAAAAAAAGAAAGAAACAGTGCATCATGGGAACCCCCCACAGTCTACGTCTAAAGCAACATAACCAAGGGATGGTCCAGGGTCACCCGATCCAGCCCTAACTATAAGCCTTAGCGAAAAGGAAAGTTTTAAGCCTAATCTTAAAAGTAGAGAGGGTATCTGTCTCCCTGATCTGAATTGGGAGCTGGTTCCACAGGAGAGGAGCCTGAAAGCTGAAGGCTCTGCCTCCCATTCTACTCTTACAAACCCTAGGAACTACAAGTAAGCCTGCAGTCTGAGAGCGAAGCGCTCTATTGGGGTGATATGGTACTACGAGGTCCCTAAGATAAGATGGGACCTGATTATTCAAAACCTTATAAGTAAGAAGAAGAATTTTAAATTCTATTCTAGAATTAACAGGAAGCCAATGAAGAGAGGCCAATATGGGTGAGATATGCTCTCTCCTTCTAGTCCCCGTCAGTACTCTAGCTGCAGCATTTTGAATTAACTGAAGGCTTTTTAGGGAACTTTTAGGACAACCTGATAATAATGAATTACAATAGTCCAGCCTAGAGGAAATAAATGCATGAATTAGTTTTTCAGCATCACTCTGAGACAAGACCTTTCTGATTTTAGAGATATTGCGTAAATGCAAAAAAGCAGTCCTACATATTTGTTTAATATGCGCTTTGAATGACATATCCTGATCAAAAATGACTCCAAGATTTCTCACAGTATTACTAGAGGTCAGGGTAATGCCATCCAGAGTAAGGATCTGGTTAGACACCATGTTTCTAAGATTTGTGGGGCCAAGTACAATAACTTCAGTTTTATCTGAGTTTAAAAGCAGGAAATTAGAGGTCATCCATGTCTTTATGTCTGTAAGACAATCCTGCAGTTTGTGCTGAGTCATGACTTTGTTATCCATCCACTTTTGTTCATAATATGGGACCACTACACGCGCGGGTCTGGGGATATTTGCGTCTTAAAAGTGTGTGCCTGTGTGTGTATTTGGGGTGTTTAGCGCAAAAGGTCGCACCTCTTTTGACAAACCGGGCCAGCATCACAGATCCCGTTTGAAGCAATATTTTTATGAGGTCCTGCTGTGTCCCTCGGTCCGAGGTGTCAGGCTAAATCCGGAGGCTGGTCCAGTTTTCCTGTCCCGCCTCCTGCTGCAGTGTTTTTCCATCATTCCAGCCGCTGACCGGAGCAGACATTCATTCTCTCGGGATGAAGTTTTCTTTTTCTTCAGAGTGCGAAAGTCTTTCACGGCAAGTGAATTAAGTAATCTTTTGATAGAAATGCTTCTGTTTTTTGTTTTTTTTTTAAAAAGATCCTCGGCGGTAAAAACATTTTTTAAATGATGTTTTTTTGTTAGATATAGAGCCCCATGGTGAGAAAAGTTTATTCTGATGGAGCAGAAGAATTCGGCCTGACAAATTAACCCCAGAGGATCATTTAGACGACACGACGCACCAGGGACAGACTCTCCTTTATGACATAAGAAAATCAGCTCATAACTTTTTAAAGTGTAAATATTTCATTAATAAGTATGGTCTGTGTTACAGTTTGTGGATATTCTGTTAGGAGTTTATTTAACGCTGTTTAATCAAGTTTTTTTTCCCCAGACACAGCAGCAGAGATGTAGTAAACCCTCTGAAATCTCATTTATATTAAAAATACAGGTTAATAACGCGGAGCTGGTGTGTTCTAACCGACGGAGGTCTGTCGAACCGTCAACAGGGCGCCGCGGGGACGGACTCGTGTTACACGGTAAGAAGAACAAAATCACATCATGACGTTTTTTTTAAAAGTGTAGGCTAAATATTTAATAAGTCGCATCTTTTCTTTCAGTTTGTGGCGAGACGTGACCGTCGCTCCTGCAAGATGCCCGGAGGTTCGAGGATATTTTGGACTGGTATTAATGAATGTTTTTGAGAGAGAATAATTGCGATGCATAAAAAGTTTATTCTGGTTTAACGAGAAGAAGAAGAAGAATTCAGGCCGACAAATTAAGCCCAGAGGGTTATTAGACGACACGGGGAGCCGGAGAGAGAGTCGCCTTCATGAGGTAAGAAAAAAAGATTGATTTAGTAATATGACTAAAGTTTTTAAAGGTCCATAAAGTAAGAAAAAACATATTGGCTATATAATGTCAGACGTTTCCCCACTCAGCCAAAAATTTATGCAAACAGTCAGCATCAGCTCGAAAAGTATAAGTTTTTGTGGAGCTTTTCACAACCAAATAAGTGTTTAAAGCGTAAAACCCTCCGCCAGTTAGATTTCTCAATAAATGACCACCGACTGTTTCTATCAAAGATACGGCGTGTGAATTGTAAAAATTACAGCTTCTGTGTGTTTTCAGTGGAACTTCTGCAAAACAACCGCATTTAAATCTTTATCCACGTTAAAACGACTTGAGATTTATAATTATACGCTCTGAACAAATGCAAAGATTCTACATGACACACTTTCCTCTTGTCACACTGACAGCAGTGTGTCGGCTCCCAGGCTGTTAATGTTTTTTTGACAGAATTGGTCGGAAATGTGCAATTTTCAAGTGCCTGGTGCAGCTTTTTACAAATCATAAAACAGCGGAGTAACAACAGTGAGTTTTAACATTAGAACTCTTACCCTTGTGATGTTGGTCAACTCGTGTATTTCAGATTCATTTTAATAAATGTTCACCTTTCTGTAGCAGTTGTTAGCTAGACTAGTTTCTTCATAATTACAAGCAGTTTTTAAAAACACGTTGTACAAATTTTACTGCGGATTATTCGCTGTTTAGGGTATTTCTACATGCCTTACACTGTAAAATATAATAAGTTGACTTTGCTAAAAATGCAAACTTGCTGCCTTACAAAGTAATTTATGTTGTCTTGAAGCAGATTTGATTACCTTAATTACTGCGAGTGTGCAGTACTCAAATAAACTTAAAATCTAGATTACAGAAACTTGTTTATTTTGCTGTACTGAAAAAATTAAATTACAGTAATGTATTTACTGTGAGCATCCAGCAAGTGACGGCTTAATTCTCAAAATAGTTTTGTTCATTCATCATATTCAGGTCAACTTAATTTTCTTGAAGCTACAGCTTGAAAACTGAGTCTGGTTAACTTAATTCGTTTGTATGTTTGCATGCATTTACAGTGTACAGAGTGAGTGTGGCTCAAACCAAAGTCAAATTTCATGTATTCTGTGGATACTTGGCCATTAAAAGCTGTTCTGATTCAGATTCTGATAAACCAGAAAATGCTGATGAACCCTGTTTTATTTGAAACTTCAAAGTTGTTGCTTCAGTTCTCCGTCATTCAGTTATCTGTGATTTTCAGGGAACACTTGACATAAAATGCTGACGGCTGATTTTCATATTAAAACAATAGATGTCTGTTATGTGTCGGACGCAGCTCGGAGAACCGACCAGCGTTTGAAGGACCCAGTATGAAATAAGCAGAGCACGGTACAAAGGCTAACTGAATTTAATACATAACAGTGATACAAAAATAACAGAAAGTGCGGTCTGGCGTGGTGCGCTCCCAGCAGCGCTAACGGTCCGGAGCCAGAAGCTGTTCGGACCCAAGGACCCCGCCGACACCCCCCAGGTGGCCGCAACAAACCGAGTCTGTGAAAGAAGGAACCATTATGTGAGTCCACACTCTACACACAGAGAGAACACTTAAAGGTGTACAAACAGCAAACACTTCCTGGCTTGATTACTAATCAACTTCCCAACCTGCAGGCATGGAACATCCAGTTCACAAAACTCCACTGCAGTGGAAGCCGATACATGACTAACATACAGCTCAATATAAAAAGGTGTGAGGGACACCACATTTACTGACTGTATAAATGTTAGTCACAAAATCTAACGTACCTCAGGAAGTGTGCTGACGAGCGTGAGACCTCACCCCCTCCTCTTTCACAGACCGTGCATCAAACCTGGACGTTCTCTGCATCCACTGATGATGAGATGGCTCCCAAGACGACGATCTCACCCGTCTGGTCACAAGGTCGAGTCTCTGGCAAATACACACTGTGCACTCCAGTCTTAAATGCCACCATGTTCCAATCCATGCAGATGCACCACAGCTGTGAGTCCTGATGAGCCGCAGGTGATCAGGGTGAGGTCCTGATAAACTCAGCAACACAGCCACTCAGTTCCAAATGCAAGCCACCTGGAAGGAAAAACAAAAGACAGAAACAAAAAGGCAGCCAGGCCCCCCAGCCATACAACAATGTCTCCCTTTTGGAAAGTCTCCCAAGAAATCTGATCAGAGAATCTTGATGTCTTCAGGGTGTATTAAAAACTAACCAGGAGAAAGCTGCTTTCAAGAACAGTTTCAGTTATTTTTTGAACCACTTCAGATGTTTCTTGGTCAGAATGAGGTGGTAAAGCAGGAACTTGCAGCAACACAAGTGAGCAAAGAAAATGTTTAGATTTAGGACTTAACATCCAAACTGCTGGCATGTGAACGTTACCGTGAAGTGTTGAGATAAGGATTTGATGTTTGAATCCCAAAATGTGTAAAATATAATAAGTTGACTTTACAAAAAAAATATGCGAACTTGTTGCCTTAAAAAAGTGGCTTTGAGCAGACTTGAGTTTATTATACGCAGCTGGAGACATAATAATCATCTATCAGCTAATTTACGGCGACAGCCTGATGGTTACCCTTTAATAAACATGGACGTATGCTTTTTTCTTCAGGTAACTGGAACAAGTACCTTTTTTCTTAACGTATGCTGTGTTTAATAAACATGAACGTATACTTTTTTTTCTTCATGTAAGTGGGCCAAATACTTTTTTCTTAATGTTTTCCTTCACGTATGCTGTGTTTAATAAACATGAACAATTGCTTTTTTCTCTGTGTGTGACTTTAATGAATGTAATAAAGCACATATTCTAAACCTTATACAGCCTGTGTTCTTTCCTATAATATTGTTGAAAAGGGTAAATTGTTTTTCAAACGAGGTTTTTGTGAAAAACACTTACTGGCACCTTTTGCTCTAAAAATACCATCTGGCCTGACACCCAGCCACCCTGCCGGGAGTGACTGAGAAGAAACTTTGTTTTTTTCCGGCTTCATCACCTCGGGGGCGGCATCTCCGATCAGCGGGTGTCCAGCAGCCCATGATCGATCGGCTAATATCTTAAAAGAAACTGCATCTGGCGTAACTGAGAAGGGAGGGACTTTGTTTTTCCGTCTTCAAACAAGCCCAGCGAACGACCCCGTCATCAGGAAATTGGAGGTAATTAAACATTCAAGCTTCAACCAAAGATTCAAGCTTCTCTACTATGTTATAAAAGACCATCCGGCGTGACACCCCCGCTCCGCAGGTCACACACACACACACACACACACCTCCGAAACACACACACACACACACGCACACACGCACGCACACACACACACACACACAGACACAGTTAGCGTCTGCAACAGGTATTACAGCCGTGGGGTCATGTTTCCGCGAGCAGCTCTATGCGTGGGTATTTGACCGTCTTGCTGCAAAGACTTACAGGCGAGAGACGGCTATTTGTTTCCCTTCTTTAATTTACGAATTAAAAAAACAGAAAAGGAAACGCAATAATTTAAGAATTAAGAAATATTAAAGGCGCATTAAAATATTTGTGTTTAATCACTAAATTGAAGAAAACCTCCCATAATTATGCATAAGATACGGTATTTTTTATTCCTTCTTTGAGGCATTAAAAACCATAAAAGGAGGCGCTTTAATTTAAGAATTAAAAATATTAAAGGGGTATTAAATAATAGACACTGATTTATGTTTACTTATTTCAGAATTAGATCTTTTTAATGTATTAAAGAATTAACTAGGTATTTTTAATCGTTCTTTAATGAAATACAATGACATTAAAATATTAGACCCGGGTGGGAGGGGAGGTAGGGCTTGGAGGGGGTGCTTGGGGCGGGGTTAGGGGAGGAGCTTGGGGGTGGGGGTAGGGGAGGAGCCACGGGCAGGACTAGGGATATAGTGACGTCATCAATTCTGATTGGCTGTGATGTCATAAGGGGGCGGGGCTTAGTGACGTAGTCAATTCTGATTGGCTGACAGGGCCATAAATCAGTTTTGATACAAAAGGTGGGTCAGTCCTCTCTCTATTGCTGCTAATCCTCTGCCTCTGCCCGTGCTACGAGCATTCTGGCAGTTAGTGTGACTCGGGGGTGTTGACTCATTTAAACTAACATATTCATCCTGCTGTAACCAGGTTTCTGTAAGGCAGAATAAATATGTTGATCAATTATTATATCATTTACTAACAGGGACTTTTTGAATTTTTATGCTTAAATAGATTTTTGCAGAATAAATATGTTGATCAATTATTATATCATTTACTAACAGGGACTTTTTGAATTTTTATGCTTAAATAGATTTTTGCTGGTTATTGGTGGTCTGGGAGCAGGCACCGTCTCTACGGGGATGGGGTAATGAGGGGATGGCAGGGGGAGAGAAGCTGCAGAGAGGTGTGTAAGACTACAACTCTGCTTCCTGGTCCCAACCCTGGATAGTCACAGTTTGGAGGATTTAAGAAAATTGGCCAGATTTCTAGAAATGAGAGCTGCTCCATCCAAAGTGGGATGGATGCCGTCTATCCTAACAAGACCAGGTTTTCCCCAGAAGCTTTGCCAATTATCTATGAAGCCCACCTCATTTTTTGGACACCACTCAGACAGCCAGCAATTCAAGGAGAACATTCGGCTAAACATGTCACTCCCGGTCCGATTGGGGAGGGGCCCAGAGAAAACTACAGAGTCCGACATTGTTTTTGCAAAGTTACACACCGATTCAATGTTAATTTTAGTGACCTCCGATTGGCGTAACCGGGTGTCATTACTGCCGACGTGAATTACAATCTTACCAAATTTACGCTTAGCCTTAGCCAGCAGTTTCAAATTTCCTTCAATGTCGCCTGCTCTGGCCCCTGGAAGACAACTGACTATGGTTGCTGGTGTCGCTAACTTCACATTTCTCAAAACCGAGTCGCCAATAACCAGAGTTTGATCCTCGGTGGGTGTGTCGTCGAGTGGGGAAAAACGGTTAGAGATGTGAACGGGTTGGCGGTGTACACAGGGCTTCTGTTTAGGACTACGCTTCCTGCTCACAGTCACCCAGTCGGCCTGCTTTCCCGGCTGCTCGGGATCTGCCAGAGGGAAACTAACGGCGGCTAAGCTACCTTGGTGCGCACCGACTACAGGGGCCTGGCTAGCTGTAGAATTTTCCACGGTGCAGAGCCGAGTCTCCAATTCGCCCAGCCTGGCCTCCAAAGCTACGAATAAGCTACACTTATTACAAGTACCATTACTGATAAAGGAGGCCGAGGAATAACTAAACATTTCACACCCAGAGCAGAAAAGTGCGGGAGAGACAGGAGAAGCCGCCATGCTAAACCGGCTAAGAGCTAGTAGCTGCGCTAAGCTAGGGGATTCCTACAAACACACAAAGTGAATAATGTGTAAATAATTTAGAGGTGATTCAGCAGAGGGAGTGCTTTAGTTAAGGCACGTGAAGATTACACTGTGAAACAAATTGTTATCTAGTTAACTAGATCAATCTAACTGCGCAGATTAAACAGCTAACAGATACAGCAAACACTGCTGTGCTCCGGAACAGGAAGTGATACAATACCGCAGTGAGAGCCAACCACCAGTAGAGGCAAGCAAGCAAGCTCTGTTCCTGTTCACAACGCAACTATATGCAAGCCCGGTGTGAAAGGGGCTTTAAAATGTACTCCAGTCAATAAAAATACGTACAAGCTGGCTAATTTTTATGTTATTTTTCAAAGTTATTAGGCTGCACTATTCCCAGTTTCTCCACTCAAACCCACAGATGCCAAAAATTCTTCCAGAGTTGTGTCCTGGCGGCTTCCCTCACTTGTCTCCTTCCAGCAAGGACTTTTAGTTTTTGAGAACTGCCTACCTGACAGATATTTACCATAAAGTACCACACCATTTGTATTTCTGAATGATTGATGTAAATGAAGTCTATTCTGTGACTTGGAAATGTTCATGTTTTCATTCCCTGACATTTCTCAAGAAAACTGGCTGGAAAAATGATTAACTAATTCTTAGATTTCTTAGAAACTGCCCTGCCCCAACCTTTTTTTCTTGGGAAATGCTGCAGGCCTTAAATGTAGGAATGGATATATTAACAAATAAAATAAAGCTGACCATGCAAAACATAAAATATATTGAAATATGTTTCATAAGGTCAGCAGTAAATAGAAGTCAAAGTAAATGTCAGGATCATTATGGGTCCACCATCACAAACATTTTTCATATCATCCAACTTTTCTGATTTGGAGTTGTAAAAACAAAACGAACAATTTAAAAATATATATAGATGGACAGTATATAGAAAAACATTATAAGTTGTATTATCTTTATTCATTCATTTTAATGGTCAAATATGTTTGTGGCTCTGTAAGGATTTTATTTGTGGAAGATGGGACAAAACTGGCTCTTTTGACAGTAAAGGTTGCAGACCCATGAACCATTCATAAAATTTTGATCATACTAGTCTGAAAAGCAATAGATATAATTGCCCCCCCCAAAAAATCTAAGATATTACAGAGCTTATACAACAAGAATAGCCAAGTGGATTAAGTAAATAAGAGTAAAGGCTGTTTGGGCTGCATAAGAAAAGCACAAGACCAGAATTACAGAAAAGCGAAGTATAAGGTGCACTTTACATTCACATGAAAGCAGAGGATCATGTAAAAAAAAAAAAGTTTATAACTTTACATACATTCAACACAAAATGAAGACGTTCTATCAAGCGCTATATTTACATGTACATGATGTGATGATTAATGCCACCATGCTGAGGCTCGCCGGCGGAGGCTCTGAGCTTCCAAACACCTGAGGCCACTACCCTGGACAAGGAGGACGAGTAACAAAATTGGTGCGACTGGTCCTGACCAGTAGGCTCAAAAAATATTCCTCTAACCGTGTGCCCGTGAGACTGTTAACTAATGAACAAACCAACACAGACAATCACATTACCTCCATCCAACCTTGTTGGTGGAGGTAAAACTCCATTTCTATAGAAGAGACACCTTCAAGCCAGACTTAAGTATACATAGGACAAACTGGAGAAAGCTCATGCATAGTGGTCAGATGAGACAAAACTAGAGCTCTTTGGCCATCGAGACATTGCTTATGCCTGAAGAAAAAAGGGAGAGGTGTATAACCCAAACAACACCATCCCCACAGTGAAAGTGAGAATTATGCTGTGGGGATGCTTCAGTGCATCTGGAACTGGGAATCTGCTCAAGGTGGAAGGAATCATGAAGAAGGAAAGATATGTGAAGATTTTGAAAGAAAACTTCAAGCGGTTAGCAGCAAAACTGGGTCGCTGCTTTGTCATCCAACACGACAACGACCTAAAACATATGTCATTCCTATTGAAGAACAACCTCCAGCAAAGTGAACGTTACCAACTGCCCTGCACAAAGCCCTGACTTGAATCTCACTGAAAATTGGTGGGGTGAACCAAGGTCAATGCCAGAGGACCATCAATTTTGGAGGCGATTGAGTGATATGCTAAAGAAGAACAGGGTGGGATTCTTCATGAGACATGTCTGAGACTTGCTGAAAACTATAACAACCAACTGTGGGCTGTTATCCACAGTGATGTGAGTGGCCCTTGGGAAAAAATTAAAAACTGTGATAATTTTTTTCACAATGTTGTGGCTGCAGCACCCAGTTGTGGATCTTTGAGATGTTCCCCCAGAAAATTTTTTAAATATTATATGCAATTTGGTGCAATTACTAAGCTAAATAAGAGACACTATTGTGTCTAATGAAAACCATAGCAACACTGTATTTGACAACATCAAAGCCTGTCACAGTGATGTGGATAATCTCAGCAGCAGTGTAGTGTTGTGAACAGACCTGTCCATCCTGTGTAAGTGGAGAAGTCATGTGGGTCTGCAGTCTTCAGACCTTCCTCCATCTGCTGGAGAAGATCTTTGATCTTATTCTGGACCCTTCTCTGGAACTCAAGGCTCACCTAAAACAAGAAACATTTACAAACCATAACAAAAGAATTTTCAACTTTCATATTCATTTTTATATTTTAAAATTCAGTGCAATGACTGACAATTTTTTCCACTGAAGTCGATCAAAGACAATATCCTGAAAACAAGAACAATCCGGGATTGTGGTGACGTCCACCGATCCAGATCACCTCCAAAATTCAGTGGAGTCTTCCATGCCCTAATATCTATCTGTGGTGTAAATTTGGTGAGAATCTGTGAAGTAGATTTTTTTTTGTTTAAGTAATCCTTCAAAGCCTATATAAAGTGAAATCTTGATCCAGAATCGGGATCCCTCCAAAATTTAATGGAGTCTTTCTTGGCCTAATATCTAGCTGTGGTCAAAATTTTGTCAAAATCTGTGCATTAGTTTTGATGTAATCCTGTCAACAGACAGATAAATAAATAAACTCCAATGATTTTATTATGTCCTTGGCAGACATATTAAGAAACAAGAGTGGAGTTTTCCCCAGAAATTGGAAATGTGAAAGCTTCAATCCAGAAACTCAATCTAATCAGGGAGGTGTTAGATAACTGCAGACCCATAAAAAAAAAAAAAAGTTGCTTGCACGCTTGAAGTGTATTCATCCGAGAAGAGACAATTCTTCACTACAACATGCTCGTCCACACACACACACACAAATTTTATGAGATCGAACCACACTGTGTATACAGTCCAGACCTCACACATGCTGGCTTTTTCCGTTTTCCCAAGCTGAAACAACACCTGAAATTACAGTTCCACTAAAGATGGCTAGGTCACACAAATATAAATTATGTTACAGCTTGCATGTAAATAGTACAAAAGATGCCTGAAGTATTTCCTGTATTTTAATGTGAATTGTTTTATTTATATATATATATATATATATATATATATATATATATATATATATATATATATATATACGAGGGCTGTCAATAAAGTAACGGTCCTTTTTATTTTTTTCAAAAACTATATGGATTTCATTCATATGTTTTTACGTCAGACATGCTTGAACCCTCGTGCGCATGCGTGAGTTTTTCCACGCCTGTCGGTGACGTCATTCGCCTGTGAGCACTCCTTGTGGGAGGAGTCGTCCAGCCCCTCGTCGAAATTCCTTTGTCTGAGAAGTTGCTGAGAGACTGGCGCGTTGTTTGATCAAAATGTTTTCTAAACCTGTGAGACACATCGAAGTGGACACGGTTCGAAAAATTAAGCTGGTTTTCAGTGAAAATTTTAACGGCTGATGAGAGATTTTGAGGTGATTCTGTCGCTTTAAGGACTTCCCACGGTGCGAGACGTCGCTCAGCGCTCTCAGCCGCTGTCGTCAGCCTGTTCAAGCTGAAAACCTCCACATTTCAGGCTCTATTGATCCAGGATGTCGTGAGAGAACAGAGAAGTTTCAGAAGAAGTCGGTTTCAGCATTTTATCCGGATATTCCACTGTTAAAGGAGATTTTTTTTAATGAAAGACGTGCGGACGGATCCGCGCGTCGGGACGCAGCCGACGCGGTGCGGCGGCACACGAAAAACACCTCCGTGTTGATAACCATTTGTAAAATCCAGGCGGCTTTTGATGGCTTTCAGTGGAGTGAGTATATGAGAAATTGTTTAACAGGCAGGACATGTTCCAACTTGTCCTTAAGGCTTTCAACAGAGGTGCAGTGGGTCTGTAATCAACTGTTTCTGCAGTGCGACTCCACTTTGAAGCCTGAATGCTTCGATTCACTGGCTCATTGGTTCTTTGATTTGCTGGTCTTCAGAAATGGCAAATCCACTTCTTAACCCCTCTCAAAGCCATTAAAATATGTTAATCGTGAGTCACTTTTGTGTGGATTAAAGTCACTAACTGAGACTCTTGTTACAGTCAAGAAACGAGACTCGTACTCCGTACCGTTGGGACAGCTCCAAAGGCTGCGCGGCTCTCTGCCGAGACAGAGTAAGGTCAAAATTAATGACTTCAAAATGAATTGCCACTTTAAATAAAATGATACCTCTTTACAAACACTGTAATACAGACAATAAACTACAATCAACTAAAACTTTTTTTCCTCCCAAAATGAAACTAACTTGATGAAACTTTTTCCTCCTGCATTGTTTATAAATTACATCCTGACGTGCAGCGCAGCAAGCTGCAAGAGCTCAGATAAGAGGTATGGAAAGACATTCATGCCAACACTGGTGGGCACAGCTAACCAAAAAGTTAGCTTCGATAACAGATAATCAGCTAACTGAAAAGTTAGCTTTTATAAAGCTAAACCGATAAGCCACCCAAAAATTACCAATAATAGATAACCAATAACTTCCAGTATTGTCTCCGGTACACACAACTACTAACAAGCTGATTGAGTTTTAAC